>NW_028270177.1:798728-1096607 GCF_037043375.1 Chiloscyllium plagiosum | reverse complement strand
AGAGAGAGAGAGAGAGACAGAGAGAGGACGGAGAGAGACAGAGAGAGAGAGGAAGTGAGACAGAGAGAGAGAGTGAGACAGAGAGAGAGAGTGAGACAGAGAGAGAGAGTGAGACAGAGAAGAAGAGTGAGCACAGAGAGAGAGAGTCGAGAGCAGAATCAAAACACAAAACAAAGTGCTGGAGAAACTCAGTCAGTAGATTAGATTACATTACAATGTGGAAACAGGCCCTTCAGCCCAACAAGTCCACATCGTCCCACCGAAGCACAACCCACCCATACCCCTACATTTACCCCCTACCTAACACTATGGGCAATTTAGCATGGCCAATTCACCTGACCTGCACATCTTTGGACTGTGGGAGGAAACCGGAGCACCCGGAGGAAACCCACGCAGACACGGGGAGAACGTGCAAACTCCACACAGTCAGTCGCCTGAGGCGGGAATTGAACCCGGGTCTCAGGCGCTGTGAGGCAGCAGTGCTAACCACTGTGCCATCGTACTACTATGTCAGTAGCTTCACAAACCGTGTTGGCATACAGGTCAATAGCTTCATAAAGAGAAGAACGAGCCTGCATGAGAAGGGCAGAAGATTAAAACCAAAGGCAGAGAGACCGAGCTACCTACTTTTTTCCCTGCAAGAGCTAAAGTGTAACATCACAAAAAAGTATGATAATTTATGGGTATTTCTTCTATGTCCCACAGTTTGACAACTGGTTTAAAACAGCAGACATTATTACAGCTGAAGAGTGCAGTTAGGAAATTCGTGTACAAAATATTTAACATCCAAACTAATTAATTTAAAAAAAACACAATGGAATGGCTGCATAGTTGATGTATAACAGCTGGAATACATAGGAACTGGTGGACACCACAGTGATTGCATCTACAACAGATACTGGCTGCTTGAGAAACTTCAGCTCAGACTTGATGAGTTGTAATCTGAGCTGAGGATATTGTGACACATCAGGGAGGTGTAGAGGAACCTGGAAACTTTAAAGTAGTCAGAGTTATGAATCCTCTAGAGAATGCAGTGAAAACCCAGCTGCAGAAGTAGGGTTGTGAAAGAGAGGAAGTGCAATTGTGAATACGGAAAGTTACAATGGGGGTTTTAAATTAACCAGAAATAGAGTTGAATACTGGTAATGCAAAAGGCAGAGAGAACCTAGCACGTCTTGATGGTGCTCAGGAATTTGCAAAGGCTCTATCATCATTTTTCCAGTCACCCTTAAACTCAAACTCAGGTGTTAGAATGCCTGTTATCTTGTCACCTTAATTTTATTCTTTTACTTTGGAGAGTGAACATGAGAACTTTGTTTTTTTTTAAAAACACAAACTGCCAATCACAGACCAAAGTTCTGAGGAAGGGTCACTTGACCCTTCTTAACTCTGATTTCGCTCCACAAATGCTGCTAAACCTGCTGAGCTTTTACAACAATTTCTATTTTTGTTTCTGATTTACAGCATCCGCAGTTCTTTCGGTTGTAGGAAGGCGGATTTGATTCAGCTGTCTGTCTCAATTTCATAACAGCATAAACTTCTAGAAACAATCAATCAATCATTCAGAATAGTATTAATAGTCAGTGTGGGTTAATTAAGGATTCCCAGAATAATTGAGGAAAAGTCATATCTAACTAATTTGCTGGCATTTTTTGAAGTTCTAACAGAGAGAGCTAATGAGGCAACGCAGTTGATGTTTGAAAGACAGATGATAAGTGGAGTTAGAGAATAAAAGACTTTCAGCAATTTACAAGTCTTATTTTAAAATCAGTATGTTACCATATACATCCAGTTTTGACCTTTGCCTTCTGGTCCTTCTCCAGTACAGAAGCCAAACCCTCACTGGGGAAAAACTTAATTGTTTTTATTTTTAAAACACCCATCATCAAATTACCCAAACATCCATTAATAAATAACAAACTTCTGACCAAAAGGATAAATTCAACTTTCAAAAAAAAAAAATCTGAAGTAATCTGTTCAAAGGTGTCATGACACACCTCTGGAGCAGGTGGGACTTGAACCTAGGCCTCCTGGCTGAAATAAAACAAAAAAAATAGAGTTCTGAAGCAGGGTCACCAGACCTGAAACATTAACTGATTTCTCTTCACAGATGCTGCCAGACCTGCTGAGCTTTTCCAGCAACTTCTGTTTTTGCTCCTGGCTGAAAGGTCACTTTTATTTTATTCTTTTACTTTAGAGTGAACATGAGAACTGTGAACTGAAGATGACCTTTGTTTTTACTGAGCCACAAGAGTCCTCAAGAACCCAATTCTACTTTTTTTTTAAAAAAGCAAGAGTGAACTTTCTACATTTACCTAATATTAGATATCGGCATGGTAGATTTTTAAATCAACATGACTCGACATGCCATGACATGCCTGGAGCAGATGATACATGATGAGACCTTCTGGCCCAGAGTAAGGGATACTACCACTATCAAAAGGGCATTAATATCTCTGCAGTAACAGGAAGCGAATTCTATATACAGACACTGGGCTAAAGTCAGAAATGGTGAGAAATATATGGTGGGCAGGGTTTGAATCTGCATAAGACGACCCCAGTGGATTTCAAATCCATTGCCTTAACCAGTTCATCATGGTTGTAGTAGATTTCAGAAGAGCCCTGAAGTTCTGAAGAGAAGCTATATAGGACTCAAAACATGGACTCCCCTCTCCATACACAGTACCAGATCTGCTGAGACATAGGTGCATGTGTGCACAAGACAAGAACAGAACTGTATATAAATCTCAGTATTCTAGGCTTTATTAAATGGGAGACTAGAGTACAATGCAAGGAGATTATGCTGAACTTGCATAATGATAAGTTAGACCAAAGGTGGAGTACTATACGCAACTCCGAGTGCTACACTTCAGAGATTGGAGAAAGAATAAAAAAAAAGTTTACAAGAATGGCTCCAGAGATGAGAAACTTTAGTTTTGAGAACAGATTGGAGAACTGGGACTGCTATCCTTGCAGAAGAGAAAATTTGATTGAAGTTTTATAAATCATGATGAGTCAGCACAGAATACACAGTGAGATACTGTTCCCACTTTGAAAAGGAGAACAAGATGGCATAGATGGAAACCAATTAGTAACATAAGAAAATGTGATGCGAGGAGCTTCTTGTTTTTTTGATTACAGTAGATTCCCTATAGTGTGGAAACAGGCTCTTCGGCCCAACAAGTCCACACCGACCCTTCGAAGAGTAACCCACCCAGACCCATTTCTCTCTGACTAATGCACCTAACACTGTGGGCAATTTAGCATGGCCAATTCACCTAGCCTGTACATCTTTGGACTGTGGGAGGAAACCAGAGCACCCGGAGGAAACCCATGCAGATATTTTCTTACAACAAATAGTTAGAGTCTGGAATGCACTTCCTGGAGATGCGGTGAAGGCAACTTCCATTGAATCATTCAAGGTGGTACTATATGATTATTTGAACAAAAACAAATGTGGAGGTTTACGAGGAAAATGGAGGAGATTAGCAACAAATTATAATGGCTCAGAGAATCTAGCAGATATGATGGGCCACATAGCCTCCTTCTGAATGTAATAATTCTGAGACTCGATTTAATTCTTTGCAGTCAAGAATGTGGACCTAGATTTCTGTCCATTTAATTGGATGTCACTGGAACCACTGCTGCCACCAATGGTCAACTAAGTGAACTGCAAGGATCAATGCCCAGTCTTGTCAAGAACGCCACTACACCATGGCATAGGACATTTAAAAAATACCACCAATGTTCATTCTTGTTGAACTTAAGGATGTAAATGTGTTGGAAAACTTACTGCCTCACAGTGCATTCAAATGTTTTAATTAGTAGTGTTTTGATGCAAAACAATCAGTGGCAAGTTTTCATCTGTTACTGCAAGTATAAGAGTTGTAGGAAATGCATAGCATAATGGACAACAGTGGTGCATCACCATGTGACTGAATGATTCTCCAGAGATAAGCTTAAAAGCTCAGCAGTAAGTTACAAGTGAGATACGTAACACTGCGGGTGCTACTCACTGCGCAAGGACTTCCATTTTGAATACAATTTATAGTTTAGTAGTCTGCTCCGAATGGTTCAGCAAACTAAATAGCAGCTATTTTCCTAACCTGGTCCATCAGTTGTATGAGTCAGTGGTGCTGATGCCTCTGCCAAAGCAGCTAACGTAGCCAATACTGATGTAGAGGAGTTGCCAAATTGTACCGGAGACTCTAAAATTAAAATATATACAGATAATCCTTGGATAAAAAAGTTACTGAAAATTTATGCTTATACACATATCATTTAAAAATGCTTTCAAATACAAAGCATAACAACAGAAATCCTTGGAATGATGTTAAAAAAGCTGAATTTGAATTATATACGAAGTTAAAATTAAAATAATCATGTGAACAACCTCAAGTTAATTAGCTTGACAAACTACATTTATGCATTTGGGTGGATTATTTTAACAGATCAGAATCAAATAAGAAAATGATTTAACATTTTCTATTCCTTACCTGTGGTAAAGCGGAGCTAAAAAAAGGGAAAAAAATGGCACACTCCAATTTCAGGTACCGAGTTGTTCTAGTCTAATACAGGAAAGCTAGTTACAGAGTAAAGCTCCCTCTTCACTGCCAAGCACAGGCAATATAATTATGTAGTTTAAAATCAGTTACATCAAGCACAATGATGAGGTTGGTGGGTGAGAGGAAATCACTGACACCTCAGTGAAATGATTCCCGACAAAGCACGTGAGCTCAGAACAAATGTCAAGCAGGGCATAGTCAGGAAATTCAGGACACAGGAGTCTTGATCTCAATGCAAGGTCCCTACTCACCAATGATGTAACTGGGCTCAGATTTTGACTTTGCCTGGGATTTGCCTGTTAAACTGACGTGCATCTTGGACAGAGAGAGAAATTCCCAAACCATTATACCTTACCACCCATCCCATTCTTGCTGGGGACTGACAATACGGAGGTATACTGTTTCTTTACATCCAACCATCCTTCAGTTGAAGGCTGTTAAACATGTTTTGCTTAGAGCATTTTTAAAATCATGATACTTACTATAGAGAATAAGTTGCAACCTCAAAAGGTGTAGTAAATATTGGGTAATTAAAAGTATTGATATTTTCCTGGCATGGCTCTGATGGTAGATTTCTGTCTTAGAGTCAGAGGGTGTAGACACAAGGCCAATGTGACGTCAACATTGAGCCTTCAGTGCAATATCAGAGACATCATTTTTTAGATAAATTTGGTTTCATTCACCTAGATAGGTGATCCTATAACACAATCTGAAAGGAGTAGGCATTTTTGTTTGCTGGCTTGGCCAATTTTTCACACTAAACCAGCATCATTAAACAGATTTTTTTAAGCAATCATTATCTTGCTCTGATGGGCACAAATTCACTGCCACATTACCTGCAACAATGCCTGCTCAAAATAAATACTCTATTGGCTTGAATACAACTGGAATATCACGTAACAAGGCATCACATAAATGCAATTTATCAATAACAGGAGCATTGTACCTCATTGATGACAAATGAAAAATTATTTACTAGCTTCATTGGGAAAATTCAGTAATGACTACCTATATCCTGTGACAAAAACATGTATATCCCAGACATCAATGCCTGAGATTATTCTAAATCTCAGTAAAGTTTACTCACCAGCACAATCTACCACTTACTTCAGTCTAGGAATAAAATCATTCACCTTCAGTCAAAAAAAAAAATCAGGAAAACAGGAAGTAGTGGGTTTCACAGCAATGAAAAACTAAAATAGATGTAAAAGTGACCAACATACCTGATGCCTTGGTTGTTCCAGTGGAAACTAATCCAGTTAGATTGACCACTCCTCCAGGCCCAATAATGAATTGCGGTGCAGCACCATGAACCATAATCGTATCAGAGTTGTCCAAGTTTGTGTTATTCTGGTTCTGCATTGCCCTCTAGTGCAACAAGAGAGAAAGTTATTGAACAAAAGAAAAACTGTACACTTCAAGTAGTTTATCTTAATTAGACAAATTTGTTCTGCCACTTGCATTTCTGCTAGGTTGAGAATTAAATTGATCGTTACAAAATTTACGGCATCACTGACCTCTGCTTAACCGAAGGAGCAGACAATTATGTTGATGAGGTAAAAACAATGACTGCAGATGGGCTTTTGCCCGAAACGTCGATTTTGCTGCTCGTCAGATGCTGCCTGAATTGCTGTGCTCTTCCAGCACCACTGATCCAGAATTATGTTGATGACCCTAGCTCCCCGGCCAAGATGACCATTTACAGGCAGTCAAGAGAATGGCCTGCATTTCTTCCATAGTTACACCCACCCCTGGTGTCCCTGGAGTGGAAGTACATTCTGTCCATTGTTAGGCTTGATACCTTCTGTAAATAGGTAGGTCCCAGAGGATTGGAGTGCATCATCAGCCCAGGAATTACATTTTACATTAAGTAAGCTTTCAAATGGGACAGTGAATTCGTAATGGGTTTGTAAAGTAGTACTAACCAGCATCCCAGAAAATTCACAAAAAGCAAGCTGGTCTCTGGTGACAGGAATACTTGAGGAATTTAGCTTAGTCAATCCACCTAACCTATACATGTTTGGACTGTGGGAGGAAACGGAAGCACATGAAGGAAACCCACGAAGACACGAGAGAAATGTGCAAATTCCACACATACACAGTCACCCAAGGCTGGAGTCAAACCCAGGTTCCTGGCACAGTGAGGCGGCAGTGCTAACCACTGAGTCATTATGCAGCCCCATCAGTGAATTCATTTTGAAAATAACGTTCAGGCATCATTGAAGAAAGGAAAAGTACTGTGCAGCCAACCCTCTTGTTTTGTGATTTCAGACTGGTGACTTTAGCTTCCGTGACTATTATTAATTGCCCCCCTTCACTCAATATTTGTGCTTTGCCTGTTTATCAATTGGGGAGTTGGGGAGGGATCTTTAGCAAGCCATAGGCGAGGCCCCAGAAGACTGGAGAACAGCCAGTGTTATCTTTTGTTTCAGGGCAATAGGGATAATCCAGGATATTATAGGCCAGTAAGCTTATTATGGGCTGGTAAGCACTACATCCAACGGTAGTGAAATTATTGGAGAAGCTTCTTACTCACATTCATAAAAGTATGGATTTATTACAGATAGTCAAGCAGGCTTTGTGCAGGGGAGGTCTTGTCTCTCAAATTTGACTGAGTTTTTTGAGGAAGTGACAAAGAAGATTGATGAGGGGAGGGCAGTGGATGTTGTCTACGTGGACTTTACTAAAACATTTGACAAGGTCCCTCATGGTAGACTGGAGCAGAAGATTAAGTCACACAGGATCGATAAGGAGTCTGTAAGTTGGATACAAAATTGGCTTGGTTTAGGAAGACAGAGGATAGTTGTGGAGGGTTACTTTTCTTTTCGGAGTTCTGTAACCAGTGGTGTTCCACAAGGATCAGTGCTGGAATCTCTACTGTTTGTAATATATATGCATTAATGATTTGGATGAAGATCTAGATGATCTGTTTAGTAAGTTTGCAGATAACATGAAAATTGATGAAGTTGCAGATAGTGAGGAAGGTTGTCAAAGGATACAGCAGAATATTGATAAATTGGAAAGTTGGGCAGATAAAGGCATAGGGAGTTTAATTTGGACAAGAGAAGAAGGTTTGATCAAGAAGAAGAAGGAAGCATTTGTCAGGTACAGACTGCAAAGATTGAGTGAATCCCTAGAAGTATAATGGCAGTAGGAGTATACTTAAGAGGGAAAACAGGAGGGCAAAACGGGAACATGAGATAGCTTTGGCAAATGGGGTCAAGGAGAATCCATAAGGGATTCTACAAATACATTAAGGACAAAAGAGGAAGAGAATAGACCCCCTTAAAGATCAGCAAGGATGCTGACAAGTGGAACCTCACGAGATGGAGGAGATACTCAGTGAGTGTTTTTCAGTGTTTACTGTGGAGAATGATATGAAAGATATAGAATGTGGGGAAATAAAAAAAATGTCTAATTTATAGAGGTGGTGGTGCTGGACATCTTAAAATGCATAAAGAGTGGATATATCCCCAGGATCGGATCAGGTGTACCCTAGAATTCAGTGGGAAGCTAAGAAAGTGGCTGCTGGGCCCTGTGCCAAGATATTTGTATCACCGATAGCCACAGGTGAGGTGCCAGAAGACTGGAGGTTGGTTAATGTGGTGCCACTATTTAAGAAAGGTGATAAGGAAAAGCCAGGGAATTATAGGTGAACCTGACACTGATGGTAGGAAAGTTGTTGGAGGGCATCCTGAGGAACAGGATTTGGAAAGACAAGGACCAATTAGGAATAGTCAACATTGGTTTTTGCATGAGAATGAAGTAACAAACAGGACTGATGAGGGCAGAGTTGTGGACATGATTTATATGAACTTCAGTAAGGTGTTCAACAAGGTTCCTCATTGTAGACTGGTTAGCAATGTTAGATCACATGGAATACAGGAAGAACTAGCCATTTGGATAGAGAACTGACCAGAATGTTGAAGACAGAGGGTGGAGGTGGACGGTTGCTTTACAGACTGAAGGCATGTGCACAACAGTGTACCACAAGGATCAGCGCTGGGTCCACTGCTTTTCATCATTTAAGAACATGAACATAGGAGGTATAGTTAGTAAGTTTGCAGATGACACCAAAATTTGTGGTGTAATAGACAGTGAAGGTTACCTCAGAGTACAATAGGATCTTGATCAGATGAGCCAATGGGCTGAGGAGTGGCAGATGGAGTTTAACTTAGATAAATGCGAGATGCTGCATTTTGGGAAAGCAAAACTCAACAGGACTATACACTTAATGGTAAGGTCCTAGGGAGTGTTGCTGAACAAAGAGACCTTGGAGTGCAGGTTCATTGCTCCTTGAAAGTGGAGTCGCAGGGAGTGAGGATGATATTTGGTATGCTTTCCTTTATTGGTCAGAATATTAAATATAGGAGTTAGGAGGTAATGTTGCGGCTGTACAGGATATTGGTTAGGCCACTTTTGGAATATTGCTCTAGGATTCTTGTCTCCCTGCTATAGGAAGGATTTTGTGAAGCTTGAAAGGTTTCAGAAAAAAAATTACAAGGATGTTGCCAGTGTTGGAAAGTTTGTGCTATAGAGAAATGTTGAATAGGCTGGGGCTATTTTCCCTGGAGAGTCAGACACTGAGGGGTGACGTTATAGAAGTTTGTAAAATCATGAGGGGTATGGATAGGGTCAGTAGCCAATGTCTTTTCCCTGGGTAGGCAAGTCCAAAACTAGAAGGCAGAGGTTTAAGGTGCAAGGGGGTGGGCAGGTGGATTTACAAGGGACCTAAGGGGCAACTTTTTCAAGCAGAGGATGGTGAGTGTATGGAATGAGCTGCCAGAGGAAGTGGTGGAGGCTGGTACAAATACAACATTTGAAAGGCATCTAGATGGGTACATGAAGAAGAAGGGTTTAAGAGGGATAAAAGGGCCAAATGCTGGCAAACAAGACTAGATTAGTTTAGGATTTCTGTTCGGCATGGACGTGTTGGACTAAAAGGTCTGTTTCCATGCTGTACATCTCTCTAAGTGAGAGGTGATGCATTTTGGGAGGTCAAATGCAACAGGAAAGTGTACGAATCGTAGAATTCCTATAGTGTGGAAGTAGGCCCTTCGGCCCAGCAAGTCCACATCGACCCTTTGAAGAGTATCCCACCCAGAACCATTCCCCGATTACTCTATATTTACCCCTATATTGACCCCTGACTAATGCATCTAATCTACACATCACTGAACACCACGGGCAATTTAGCATGGCTAATTCACCTAACCTGCATATCTTTGAATTGTGGGAGGAAACTGGAGCACCCAGAGAAAACCCATGTAAACACAGGGGGAATGTGCAAACTCCAGAGTCAGAAATTGAATCGGGATCCCTGGCGCTGCGTAGCAGCAGTACTAACCACTGAGCCACTGTGTTGCCCCAAACGTTACAAAAGAACTCAGGAGTTCATAGTCAGCTCGTTGCCAAAAGAGCATAGAAGGAGGAACTCTTGTATTATAGTGGCAGTGTCCCTACCTAGAGGACAGAAAGCCCCAGTATAAATCTCAAAATGGTAGAATTCCTAATGGTATACAGAGCAACCTTGAGGTGCAAGTCCATAGCTCATTGAAAGTGGCAACACAAGGGAAGAAGATAGTAAAGATATCAACAGCAAACTTGCTTTCATTGGTCAAGGTACTGAATATAAAAATTGGCAAGTCATGTTGCAGGTGTATAAAACTTTAGTTGGACTACATTTGGAATTGTGCGCACATTTCTGGACGCCACACTATTGGGAGGATGTGGAGTTTTTGAAGTGGGTGAGGAAGACGTTTACCAGGATGTTGCCTGGATTGAAGCATATTTGCCTGGAGTGGGTGGACAAACTTTAATTTATTTTGCTAGAGCATCAGAGGCCGAGGGGTGACCTGTTGGATATGTATAAAAACTTATGAGACATGAATAAGGTGGATAGTTGGTGTCTTTTTCCCAGGGTGGAAATATCAAATACTAGGGGATATAGATTTAAGGTGAGGGGGCGAGGGGGTAAAGTTTAAAAGGAGATGCACGAGGCAAGTTTTTTTTCAAAAGCAGAAGGTGGGAGGAGCCTGGAACATGCTGTCAGAGGAAGTGGGAGAAGCAGACATGGTAGCTATATTTAAGAGGCATTTAGACATTCACAAGAACAGACAGGGAATATGGAATTTGTTTAGAATAGAATCATGTTCAGCATGGAACTGGTGGGCCAAAGGGACTGTTTCCATGCTGTACCATTCTATGTTAATAAAAACTTTTGAGTTGAAGTATCGTAGGAGTGAAATTTCACAGAAATTCTCCGTTAAAAGATAGTATTGGGAAATAAGTTGAAACTTTTGTTTTGGGTCAAGATCTTCTAATCTAATATATAGCTTTTTTGTTTTCTTTTCTCTTCTGTGTAATAAATTTAATGTTTTCTTGTTCAAGAACATCTGTAGCCTCACACGAATATATTTCAGTGTCTAATAGCACTTAATCCAAGTGCCCAAATTAAACAACCGAAGACTGTATCGGCGCCGCCTCCACGAGGAGGTTGAACAGTTCATCCACTTCACCAACACGTTCGGGACACCACCCACGCCCTCCACCTCCTCCATGATTTTCGCTTCCCCGGTCCCCAATGCCTTATCTTCACCATGGACATCCAGTCCCTGTACATCTCCATCCCCATCACGAAGGACATAAAGCCCTCCGCTTCTTCCTTTCCCACCGTATCAACCAGTACCCTTCCACTGACACCCTCCTTCGACTGACTGAACTGGTCCTCACCCTGAACAACTTCCCTTTCCGATCCTCCCACTTCCTCCAAACCAAAGGAGTAGCCATGGGCACCCGCATGGGCCCCAGCTATGCCTGCCTCTTCGTAGGATATGTGGAACAGTCCATCTTCCGCAACTACACTGGCACCACCCCCCACCTTTTCCTCCGCTACATCGATGACTGTATCGGCACTGCCTCCTGCTCCCACGAGGAGGTTGAACAGTTCATCCACTTCACCAACATCTTCCACCCCGACCTCAAATTCACCTGGACAGTCTCAGATTCCTCCCTCCCCTTCCTCGACCTTTCTATTTCTATCTCAGGTGACCGAATCGACACGGACATCTACTACAAACCGACCGACTCCCACAGCTACCTGGACTACACTTCCTCTCACCCTGCCCCCAGTAAAAACGCCATCCCATTCTCCCAATTCCTTTGTCTCCGCCGCATCTGCTCCCAGGAGGACCAGTTCCAAAAACGTCCAGCCCAGATGGCCTCCTTTTTCAAGGACCGCAATTTCCCCCCCGACGTGGTCGACGATGCCCTCCACCGCATCTCTTCCACTTCCCACTCCTCCGCCCTTGAGCCCCGCCCCTCCAACCACCACTAGGACAGAACCCCACTGGTCCTCACCTACCACCCCACCAATCTCCATGTACAGCGCATCATCCGCCGTCATTTCCGCTACCTCCAAACGGACCCCACCACCAAGGATATATTTCCCTCCCCTCCCCTATCAGCATTCCGTAAAGACCACTCCCTCCGTGACTCCCTCGTCAGATCCACACCCCCCACCAACCCAACCTCCACTCCTGGCACCTTCCCCTGCAACTGCAGGAGGTGCAAGACTTGCGCCCACACCTCCCCCCAAGGCCCCAAAGGAAACTTCCATATCCGCCACAGATTCACCTGCACCTCCACACACATCATCTATTGCATCCTCTGCACCCTATGTGGCTTCCTCTATATTGGGGAGACAGGCCGCCTACTTGCGGGGCGTTTCAGAGAACACCTCTGGGACACCCGGACCAACCAACCTAACCACCCTGTAGCTCAACACTTCAACTCCCCCTCCCACTCCATCAAGGACATGCAGGTCTTTGGACTCCTCCATCGCCAGACCACAACAACACAACGGTTGGAGGAAGAGCGCCTCATCTTCCGCCTAGGAACCCTCCAACCACAAGGGATGAACTCGGATTTCACCAGTTTCCTCATTTCCCCTCCCCCCAACCTGTCTCAGTCAAATCCATCAAACTCAGCACCGCCTTCCTAACCTGCAATCTTCTTCCTGACCTCTCCGCCCCTACCCCAGTCTGACCTATCACCGTCACCTTGACCTCTTTCCACCTATCACATTCCCGACACCCCTCCCCCAAGTCCCTCCTCCCTACCTTTTATCTTAGCCTGCTGGACAAACCTTCCTCATTCCTGAAGAAGGGCTTATGCCCAAAACGTCGATTCTCCTATTCCCTGGATGCTGCCTGACCTGCTGCGCTTTTCCAGCAACACATTTTCAGCTCTGATCTCCAGCATCTGCAGACCTCACTTTCTCCCCAAATTAAACAACCAAACAAGCAAGGTTTCCCTCAGGGATCTGATTTTGTTCGTATTACAATCAGCCAGAAGCACATAGTGATGTTACTTCTATTAATTACCTGAAGCAGTAAAATCAATTCTTCATCCTCATTATCCACTGCAATATCAAAGGCGGTCTTGCAGAATTTACTTGGTGTGTGAACATCAGCTCCATATTTTATCAAGAGCTCAACCACATCTTGGTGACTGTGCTCCACTGCCCAGTGAAGGGCAGTCATCTTAAGCATATCCTTTGCATTTATGTCAGCTCCATTCTGTTAAGAAAGAGGAGAATAGATGTCAGGATAAACTACCTCAGTGGGGGGAAAAAAAAAGACATCCATTGTCCTTTTATTTGTATAATTATCTAAATAAAATGGAATGTGGATGGTAAAAGTATCTGTTGCACCAATCCTAGAACCTCTGAACTTACTTTTCCTTTGTTAGTTCACAATAATTCTTTTATTTGCTGCATTTTTTTTACAAGATGCAAATCAGTAAGTACAAAAGGCAATGTACAAACAACATGTAGCTGATATAATGCAAAGTGTCACAATGAGTGTTCCATGTCCATCTAAAAACGGGTAAAGTAAAAGTAAACAAGAAAAATAAATGTACGCTGGGGTGCACCGACAACCACACATGAATCAATGCTCTCTGGAATGTCCAATTTACTGACTGTTGTATGTATATTTGTAAATATTGTGGAATATTTTCAAGACAAGAATCTGTGTAAATGGGAAGGGATATTGTGTATTTGATATCACGGAGTCTGCTCTAGTGACATAATTGGCTAGTTTGGGCTGACAAACAGCTCTCTCTAACCTTACTAACTAAAGAGGGAACATTTCCATAACAAATCTCTTGCTGTTTAATGCTTTGGCATCGTAAAAGGTAACTACAAAGACATGAGAGATCAGCTGGCTTCAGTTGTTTGAGAGATGAACCTAGCAGGGGAGAAAGTAAGGAGTAATAGGAGGAGTTTCTGGGGGTAATTCAGAAGACCCTCAAATTCACCCTGAGGAAGAAGACAAAAAAAAACTTAGTAAATGGAGAATGCTACAACTTTCTCCCCAGCTCCCCAGTCCTACCCCATTTATCTCTCCATCCTGGAGGCTTCCTGCCTTTATTCCTGATGAAGGGCTTTTGCCAGAAACATCGATTTTCCTGCTCCTTGGATGCTGCCTGACCTCCTGTGCTTTTCCAGCACCACTCTGATCTAAACTCTGGTGTCCAGCATCTGCAGTCCTCACTTTTGCCTAATGCTACAACCATGGCTGACAAGGGACAGAATAAAAGCAAACAAAAGACCACACAAGGTGGTGAAGATTAGTGGGAAGCCAGATTACATAAGCAGAGGGTTGCATGCGTGTAATGAACTGCCAGAGGAAGTGGTGGGTGAGGCCACGGTTACAACTTTCAAAAAAAAAAATGCTGTATAAGTACATGAATAGGAAAGATTTGGAGGGATATAGGCCAAACACAAGCAGGTAGGACTATTTTAGTTTGGGAACATGGTCAGCGTGGCTGGTTGGATCGAAGGGTCTGTTTCCATGCTGTATGACTCTGACTATACAATTGGAAAGCCATGCAGAAAGCTCTGCAGATGGAAAAGGATGTGAACCAGAGTCTGCTGGATCTGCACAAACTCTTCTCTGGCAACACAGTCACTCATTTTTGTGACTTCCTGGAGACATCACTTGGATGAACAAGTAAAGAGGATCAAGAGCCCTTGAGAATGGTATGGAAGAATACCAAGAGTCAGATGTACTGCATGGAAACAGACCCTTCAGTCCAACTTGTCCATGCTAACCAGATATCCCAACCCAATCTAATCCCTCCTGCCAGCACCAGACCTGTTTGACAAACTCACCTTGGGTAGAGTGACTGAAATGCAGGGAGCAAGCTTCTTGTGATAAGTGTAAAATGGATGATCCGTTTCTTTGTAGGAGTCACCGAGGCCTAGGTACTATTGTGATGTGTACGAATCATAAGCAAATTGCTCAATATTTAACCAAGAAAAAAAAAGAATCAATGAAACTGCTGCTCTGGTGTCCACTTCCATTTTTACTGGTTTGCCATTCAGTAAGGGAATGGCCTACTATCTGCTGTCACCAGCAATGGCCACTGTATTTAATAATAGCTCCGTGTGGATAGAGAATCCGGGCTTTTCTCCTGCCCTTTTTGTATTGTGTAGATTTCCCTTCTACTTTTTGTTTGTGCTTTTGGTGTACTGAATGTTGTTAATGTTTCTTCCTTAAACACACCTGTTGAACGTGCCCTTTCTTTCCACAGTTTCTGCAAATAGCTTTGCTATACAAGGAAATTATTGCTGCATGACATCAATGGCAGTTAAGTCTGCATTGGTGCTCATCTCTCTACCGCCATTTTGTGAACTCTAATGTTGGAGTATAGCTGTTGAACTTTCATGGCTGTTCCATCGAGACTGCTACTTTCAGAGCTTTCTTCAAGGCTGGATTCCTTTCCATCAGTAATCTTCATACCTTAAACCAATCTGAAACTGAATATCATTTACATTGTATTCAACTACTTTAAAATTGTTACAAACTGGGAGATATATTCACTATCATGCTGATTTTACTTGTGGAACCTGGACCTTTCAACAAGTACACTTGGTTTAGGTGAAAAACAATTCTGTATAACTCCCATTTTGCAGTTTTGAAACCCGGCTTCTCTGCACTAGACTCCTCAGGAGGTTAAAAGTTAATCCCGCCATTATATTCAAACATACGGATGACTCTACCTGCTTCAATTTTATAATATACAATATAGCACAACACAGGAACAGCCCCTTTGGCCCAGCAAGCCTGTATATTGATTCCTAGTCCTTACTTAGACCTGCTACTTATTACCCACACACAGTTTCTATCCCTCTGTTAGCCTCATGTTCATGTGTCTATCAAGATATGCTTTAAAACGTTGCTAATGTGCCTGTTTCCACCACCTCACTGGAAGTATGTTCCATCTCCCATCACCCTCTGGGTCAAAGATTCTCCCTAAACTTGTCCCCTAAGTTGTCCCCTCTCACTTTGAATCGGTGCCCTCTTGTAGTTGACCTTTCCACCCTGGGGGAAAACACCCACTGAGTATCCCCCCCTATCTATGCGTCTCAATTTTGTAGACCTCAATCAGGTCATCCCTCAATCTCCATCTTTCCAGTGAAAACGATCTGAGTTTATCCAACCTCGCCTCAATTAAAACCCTCCAGCCTAAGCAACATTCTGGTTAACTTTCTCTGCATCCTTTCCCAAGCATCCACATCCTGCTGGTAGTGTGATGACCAGAAGTGCATGCAACATTGCACATCTGGCCTCAAAGTTCTGTACAATTATAACAATGTACCAACTTTTATATTCAATACCCCAGTCGATGAAGACAAGCGTGCTGTATGCCTTGACCATCTTATCCACCACTGTTGCCACTTTCAGGGATCTGTGGACCTGTATGGCCATATTGCTGTGTATATAATTTTTTAAAATTTTCTTAATTTGAGAGATCTGAGCATCACTGGCTGGCCAGCATTTATTGCATGCCCTGGTTACCTTTGAGAAGGTAGGGATGAGCTGCCTTCTTGAACCACTGCAGTCCATGTGCTGTAGGTTGACCCACAATGTCATTAGGGAGGAAATTCCAGAATTTTGACCCAGTGGCATTGAAGAAATGGCAATATACTTCCAAGACAGGATGGAGAGTGGCTTGGAAGGGAACTTGAAGGTGGTGTTCCCATGAATTTGCTGCCTTTTCCTTCTAGATGAAAGTGGTCATGAGTTTGGAAGGTGCTAGAACATGGAACATAGAACAGTACAGCAAAGTACAGGCCCTTCAGCCTTGATGTTGTGCCAGCCTTTTATCCCACTTGAAGATCAGACTAACCTACATACCCTTCATTGTACTAACTTCCATGTGCCTAAGAGTCACTTAAAATGTCCCTAATGTATCGGACTCTACTACTACTGCTGACAGTGCATTCCCTGCACCTACTACTCTGACATCTCCAATTATCTTAAAATTATGCCCACTCAAAGAACAAAGAAAATTACAGAACAGGAACAGGCCCTTTGGTCCTCCAAGCCTGCACCGATCCAGATTTTATATCTAAACCTGTCGCCTATTTTCTAAGGATCTGTATCCCTCTGCTCCCTGCCCATTCATGTATCTGACTAGATACATCTTGAATAATACTATTGTGCCCACCTCAACCACCTCCGCTGGCAGGCACCCATCACCCTCTGTGTATATCACCCTTAAACTTTTTCCCTCTCACCTTGAGGTATTGACCCTAGTAATTATGCCCCCAACTCTGGGGAAAAAGCTTCTTGCTACCCACCCTGTCTATACCTCTCAAGATTTTGTAAACCTCAATCTGGTTCAACTTCAACCTCAGTCTTTCCAATGAAAATAATCCTAATCTACACAACCTCACTTCATGGCCAGCAAAACATCTGGTGAACCTCCTATGCACCCGCTCCAAAGCATCCACATCCTTTTGGTAATGTGGCGACCAGAACTGTACACAACTGTAACATGACCTGACAGCTCTTATACTCAGTTACCCCATCCGATTAAGGAAAGCATGCTGTATGCCTTCTGACCACTCTATCGGCCTGCTTGGCCGCCTTCAGGGTACAGTGGACCTGAACACCCAGATCTCTGTACTTCAAACATTCCCCAGGGCATTTCCATTTTCTGTATAATTTGCTCTTGAATTGGATCTTCCAAATGCATCAACTCCATTTGCCATTTCTATGCCCAACTCTCCAATCTATCTAGATTTTGCTGCATTCTCTGACAGTCCCCTTCACCAATCTTAGTGTCATTTGCAAACGTGCTAATCAGACCACCTATACCTTCCTCCAGATCATTTATGTATATCACAAATAACAGTGGTCCTAACACCGATACCTGTGGGAAACCACTGGTTACAGTTCTCCATTTTGAGGAACTCCCTTCCACTACTACTGTCTCCTGCTGTCCAGCCAGTTCTCTATCCATCAGATAGTGCATTCCATGCTACTTCACTTTCTCCGTCAGCCTACCATAGGGAACCTTGTCAAACGTCTTTCTGAAGTCCATTATTATGACATCTACAGCCCAGCCCTCATCAATCACCTTTGTCACGTCTTCAAAGAATTCCATAAGATTTGTAAGACATGACCTTCTATGCACAAAACCATGCTGCCTATCACAGATAAGCCCATTTTCTTCCAAATGGGTATATATCCTATCCCTTAGTATATTCGGCAGTAGCCTCCCTACCACTGACATCAGGCTCACTGGTCTATAATTACCTGGATTATCCATGCTCCCGTCCTTAAACAAGGACACCATTAGCAATTCTCCAGTCCTCTGGGACCTCACCAGTGTTCAAGAATGCTGAAAAGATATCTGTTAAGGCCCCAGCTGTTTCCCGTCTCACTTCCCTCAGTAACCTGGGGTAGATCCAGTCGGACCTGAAGACTTGTACACCTTAATGTCTTTTGAATACCCAACACTTCCTCCCACCTTATGCCGACTTGACTGAGAATAATCAAACATCGATCCCTAACCTCAACATGTGTCATGTCCCTCTCCTCTGTGAAGTACTCATTAAAGAATCTCACCCATTTTCTTACTCCACACATAACCTTCCTCCTTTGTCCTTGAGTGGACTAACTCTTTCTCTAGTTACCCTCTTGCGCCTTATATATGAATAAAAGGCTTTTGGACTTTCCTTAACCCTGTTTGCTAAAGATATTTCATGACCACTTTTAGCCCTCTCAATTCCTCATTTCAAATTGATCCTACATTCCCAATATTCTTCCAAAGCTTCATCTATTTTCAGTCGCCTAGACCTTATGTACACTTTCTTTTTCCTCTTAGCGAGACTCACAATTTCACCTGTCATCTATGGTTCCCTAATCTTGCCATTTCTATCCCTCATTTTCACAGGGACATGTCTGTCCTGCAATCTAATCAACCGCTCTTTAAAAGCCTCCCAAATATCAAATATACCCTCAAACAGCTGCTCCCAATTCACATTCCCAAGCTCCTGCCGAATTTTGCTATGTTGGCCTTCCCCCAATTTAGCACTCTTCCTTTAGGACAACACTCCTCTTTGTCCGTAAGTATTCTAAAATGTACGGAATTGTGATCATCATTCCCAAAATAATCCCCTACTGAAACCAACCACCTGGCCGGGCTCATTCCCCAACATCAGGTCCAGTGTGACCCCTTCCCGAGTTGGACTATTTACATACTGCTGTATACAACTCTCCTGGATGCTCCTTACAAATTCTGCTCCATCTAAACCTCTAATACTAAGTGAATCCCCATCAATGTTGGTAAAATTAAAATCTCCCATCACCACCACCCTGTTGCTCGTACATCTTTCTATAATCTGTTTACATATTTGTACCTCTCTCTCATGCTCGCTGTTGGGAGGCCTGTAATACAGCCCCAATATTGTTACCGCACCCTTCCTGTTTCTGAGCTCTGCCCATATTGCCTCACTGCTTGACCTCTCCACAGTTCCCTCCTTCAGCACAGCTGTGATATCTTTTCTGACCAGTAATGCAACTCCTCCACCCCTTGACTGCCCTGAAGCATGGCTATCCTGGGATATTTAATTGCCTATCTTGCCCTTCCCTCAACCAAATCTCAGTAATAGCAATATCATACTCCAAGCCCCAAGTTCATCTGTTTTACCTATTATAGTGCTCACATTAAAACAAATGCACCTCGGACCACCAGTTCCTTTGTATTCATCATCTGTTCCCTGCCACTCTTCCCCTGCGTCTCACTGACTTCATTATCTAGTTTCTTACAAGCTTCAGTTACTACCTGTTTACTGTCCATTAACCTCCTCATTTGGGTCCCATCCCCCCACCACATTAGTTTCAAGCCTCCCCAACAGCATTAGCAAAAGCATCCCCTAGAATATTGGCTCCAGTTCGGCCCAGGTATAGACCGTCCAATTTGTAATCATCCCACCTCCCCCAGAATGGTCCCAATGTCCCAAACGTCTGAACCCCTCCCTCCTGCACCATCTGTCAAGCCACGCATTCATCCTGCCTATTCTTTTATTTCTACTAACTAGCTCATGGCAGTGGTAGCAATCCTGAGATTACTACCTCGGAGGTCCTACTTTTTAACCTAACTCCCTACATTCTGCTTGGAGGACCTCATCCAGTTTTTTACCTACATCGGTGCCTATATGCACCACGACAACTGGTTGTTCAGTCTCCTCCTGCAGAATATTCTGCAGCCGATCGGAGACATCCATAACTGTGCACCTGGGAGGCAACGTACGGAAGTCTGGTTTTCGACCATAGAACTGCCTATCTATTCCCCTTACAATTGAATCCCCTATGACTATAGCCCTTCCATTCTTTTTCCCACCCTTTGTACAGCAGAGCCAGCCATGGTGCCATGAATCTGGCTACTGCTGCCTTCCCCTGGTGAGCCATCTCCCCCAACAGTATCCAGCATTGTATACCTGTTTTGGAGAGAGATGACCGCAGGGGACACCTGCACTGCCTTCCTTCTCTTTCTCTGCCTTTTGGTCACCCATTCCCTTTCTCCCTCAGCAATCCTAATCTGTAGTGTGACCAATTCTCTAAACGTGCTATCCACGACCTCAGCATTGCGGATGCTTCAAAAGGGAGTCCATCCACAACTCCACAGCCATCATGTGATCTAACAATAGCTGCAGTTGGACACACTTCCTTTACATGAAGGAATCAGGGACATCAGCTGTGTTCCTGAGCTCCCACATTGAGCAAGAGGAGCATAACACAGGTCTGAGATCTCCTATCATTTTTACTCTTAAGCTTAACTTCGTCCAACTATAATATCAAATAGATAAAATGAGAAAAAAAAGGTTTTACCAATCACACTATAAAAAAGAAATTTAAAAAAAACCTCACTATAATCAACACAAGTCTTTTTTTGTTATTTAGAGGAGGAGGAAGGGTCTCAGGTTCAGCCACTCGGGTTCATTCACTTTCCCAGAGTGCAATTCGATCGCTCCCACTCAGCTCCTCACCCCTCCCGCCGCTGCTGGAAATGGAGGCTGCTGACTCTCGAGCTAAATCCTTTTAGAGGGAAACTTGCCTTCCCAGCAACCCCCAATTCTCACCCTCACTGCTGCTGCATAATGATAGACATTTATTCCATGGGAAAAAGGCTCTGGCTATCCACTATCTATGCTGCTCATCAGCTCGTACATCTCTATCAAGTCACCTCTCATCCTTCTTTGCTCCAATGAGAAAAGCCCTCGCTCTCTCAACCTTTCTTCAGAGGACATGCCCTCCAGTCCAGGCAGCATCTTGGGAAATGTCCTCTGCACCTTTCTAAAGCCTCCGTATCTTTCCTGTAATGAGGCATCCAGAATGGAACACATTATGCCAAATGTAGTCTAACCAGAGCTCTATAGAGCTGCAGTATAACCTTGCAGCTCAAACTCAATCCCCCTGCTAATGAAAGCCAACACCATAAGCTTTCTTAACAACCCCATTAACCTGACTGGCAGCTTTGAGAGATCTATTAGTAGCTCCTTCCAGAGATACCCTCAGCATGAAAGGGATGATCACCTTATTGGGATTGTACTATAGACCGTGCAGTGGTTAGCAGGAAATTGAGAAGCAAATTTGTAAGGGTATTTCAGTTGTCTGTAAGAATAACAGGGTTATAATGGTAGGGGATTTTTATTTTCCAAAAATAGCCTGGGACTGCCACAGCTTCGAGGGCTTGGACGGAGTGGAATGTGCTAAGTGTGTACAATTGAAAATGGAATAGTGTAGGATAGTTAGGCTTTAGATTGGTTCCACAGGTCGGCACAACATCGAGGGCCAAAAGGCCTGTATGCACTGTAATGCTCTACGAATGCCGAGATCTCTGTTCCTCCACACTGCCAAGAATCCTGCTTTTAACCTTTTAATTCTGCATTCAAATTCGACCTTCCAAAGTGAATGACTTCACACTTTTCCAGGTGGAACACCATCTGCCACTTATTAGCCCAGTTCTGCATCCTGTTAATGTCCCGTTGCAACCGACAACAGCCCCCCATACTACCAACCACTCCACCAATCTTTGTGTCATCGGCAAAACGTACTGACCCTCCCTTCCACTTCCTCATCCAAGTTAGTTATAAAAATCATGAAGAGCAGAGCAGAGATCCCAGAACCAATCCCTGCGGAGCACCACTGGTCACCAAGCTCCAGATGGAATACTTTCCATCTACTACCACCCTCTGTCTTTTTTGGGGCAGCCAATTCTGTATCCAGACAGACAGGTTTTCCTGTATCTCATGCCTCCTTACTTTTTGAATAAGTCTATCATGGGGAACCTTATCAAACACCTTGCTAAAATCCATGTAAACCACATCCACTGCTCTACCTTCATCAACAAGTTGTGTCACATCCTCAAAGAATTCAATAAGGTTTATGAGGCATGATCTTCCCCTCACAAAGCCATGCTGACTGATTATCTCTAATCAAACTGTGGTGTTCCAAATAATTATAAATCCTGTCTCTCAGAATCTTCTCCAATACCTTACCCACCACAGACATAAGACTGACTGGTCTGTTATTCCCAGGATTGTCCCTATTCCCTTTCTTGATCAAGGGAATAAGATTTGCCACCCTCCAGTCATCTGGCACTACTCCAGTGGACAGTGAGCATGCAAAGATCATCGCCAAATGTGCAGCAATCTCTTCCCTTGCTTCCTGTAGTAATCTTGGGTATATCTTTCCTCATGTTTTTCAAAGTCTTCAATGCATCCTCCTTCCTAACATCAACCTGTTTTAGCATATCAGTTTGTTTCACGCGGTCCTCAGAAATGTCAAGTTCCCTCTCGGTAGTGAATACTGAAACAAAGTATTCATTAAGGACTTTAGATTACTTACTTACATTAGATTAGATTAGATTACTTACACAGTGTGGAAACAGGCTCTTCGGCCCAACAAGTCCACACCGACCCACCAAAGCGCAACCCACCCAGACCCATTCCCCTACATTTACCCCTTCACCTAACACTACGGGCAAGTTAGCATGGCCAATTCACCTAACCTGCACATTTTTGGATTGTGGGGGGAAACCGGAGCAAACTCACGCAGACACGGGGAGAACATGCAAACTCCACATAGAGAGTCGCCGGAGGCGGGAATTGAACCCGGGTCTCTGGCGCTGTGAGGCAGCAGTGCTAACCACTGTGCCACCGTGCTGCCCTCAACTTCTTCCACTTCCTCTGACTCCAGACAAATTCCACCCACTATCGGCCCTAAACTCACTCTGGTCATCCTCTTGTTCCTTACATAAGTATAGAATGCCTTAGGGTTTTCCTTAATACTATCGCTAAAGCTCTCTGATGCTGGCTAAGGATCTTTTGTGAATTTATGCAGTGTACTTTATGGATAGTGCACACTGCTGCTACTGAAATCGACAGTGGAGGGAGTGGATTCTTGTGGAAGTGGTGCCAGCAAAGCGGGCTGCTTTGTCCTGGATAGTGTCAAGCTTCTGGAATGTTGTTGGAGCTACATTCATCAAGGCAAGTATTCCATCACATACCTGACTTGTCCCTCATAGATGGTGAACAGGCTTTGGGAGTCAGGAGAGGATAGATCGCTGCAGTATTCTTAGCCTCTGACCAACTCTTGTATGCCGCTGCATTCAGTTGAGCTCCTGGTTAATGATAACCCCCAGGATGTTAATAGTTGGGGATTCAGCGATGGTAAGAGTATCTCTTATTGCTGATGGTCATTGCTTGGCACAAAACGTTACATTCCACTTGTCAGCCCAAGCCTGGACATTGTCCAGATCTTGTTGCATTTGAAATTGGGCTGCATCAGTATCTGAGAAACCACATATGGTGCTGAACATTGCGCAATCATCAGTGAACATCCTCACTAATGGCTTCATGGTGGAGGGAAGGTCACTGATGAAGCAGCTGAAGATGGTTGGGTCTAGGAAGCTACCCTGATGTCAATGCTCCTAAGGGTTCTGCCATTTATTGTATAAGTTGCATCTAAATTTGACCTTCCAAAATGCTTCATCTCGCATTTGTCTGGATTAAACTCCATCTGCCATTTCTCTGCCCAAAATTGCAATCTGCATCCTGCTGTATCCTCTGACAATTTTGTTAGCTTGAACAAAATAATGGAATCTCTGTGTAATAGTTCCAGCTCTATTTTCATCATAGGGTGTAACTGTGGTGCCAAACTCTCCCACTATTTTTGTTCAAATAGGAAGGGCCTACCGAGCACAATGTACCATAAAAAGTTTAGCACTACTTCGTTTCTTCCTGTTTAAAACAAGGTATTCCTGAGGTTGCCAGTTTCTTTCAGAGTAGATACTCCTCACTGAAGGCATTTCCATCCAATGTAGAGTACTCATTATTCAGTGTTCCTTCAGGGTGGAGCATGTCACAAGCTACTTTGACACCGATCCTACTCTCAATGCCAATTTTCTTAGTGTTAAGTTACAAGAAGGACCAGAATGCTGAAGCATTGAACTGCGAGGGTCTTATTATGGAAGTGCTTATTTGGAAGGAAGCAGTCTAGACTAAAGTAATTCCAGCCCAAAACGGCCAAAGAGGTAATCATTATGTCACAATCAAATTCAAAGTGACAGCCCACTACATAAAGTCAAAAAAGTTTAATAATCTATTTATCAAGAGTCAAGTCCATTTTAAAATACAGCACTCAACTAAACAAAAAACTTTAAAAATGCCAAACTACATAGTGAAAAACTGAATGCTGTAACATAACCACAATAATTTGTTCTACTTATAATGGGGATTAAGTGCTAAGTGACTTCCTTGGATGAACCACATTCACCAGATCACCATGAACAGCAATTTGACAGATTTTTAAAATTCACTACAAGTCATTAAATATAAAATCTGGTTTGGCTGCTCAAGCACTCCAGATAGAAATCTCCAGAATTAAACTGTAAATAGCACAAACATTCCGAGAGATGGGATGAAATCAATCAATCATTCTCAATTATACGTATATTAGATCACATCCCAAGTATGGAGTCCAGGTCACTTCTGGTCCCAAGTGTGAATATCAAACTTGGGAGGCAGTTCAGTAAATGGCAGTGACACTGAATCTTATGTTATAAAGTAAAGGAAATACTGTTGAAACCTGGTTCAGTCAATGGAGTTAAGTTTACTCACAATGCGGTTATGATCAAATAATTTTAAAATCTGCAATTCTATTATGCCTTGCTTAACCTCAGAATATCCAAATAACCTCAGAAAATTCAGCGCTTTGATGGCTAATTCATGTTGTAATGAAGGAAAAGTAGCAATCAATTTGCACAGAGCATTGTTCTACTATCTGAGCATCTCATCCCCACTTAATTATTTTTTACAAGAAGATCAAATGAAGGGAAAACATCAGCTTGGTGAAGATTGACCCGGGACATCTTTGTGCACGAATCACAAAAAGTTGGTTTGCAGATGTAGCACGTTATCAGGATGGGAAATGGAATATTGTCCTTCAATGCTAAAGGGATGGAGTTTAAAAAAAAGCAGGAAGGATATGCTGCACTGAAACTAAAAAAATGCTGAAATTTAGAGCTCTGATGAAGAGTCAGCGCTTATTCTCTCTCCATGGATGCTACCTGACCCACTGTGATTTCCAGCAGTTTTTGTTTTCAGTACAGATTCCAGGTCTGTAGTGATTTGCTCCTATGATATGCTACAACTTTATATGGTGGTGAGGCCACACACGCTATACTGTTTACAATTTTGGTCTCCTTACATGTGAAAGGATGCACCAGCACTGGAGGGGGTTCACTAAGTTGCTTCTAAGTTGAGAGTGTTGGCTTATGAGAAGAGATGGAGTAGACGGATTGGAATTTAGAAGAATGAGGGGAGATCTTTGTAAAACTATGAAGGGAATAGATAAGGTAGAAGCAGGGGCTCTGTTCTTAGTGACGAGTGAAACTAGAACTAGGGGGCATAGCCTCAAAATAAAGGGGAGCAGATTTAAGACGGAGTTGAGGAGGAACTTCTTCACCCAAAGGGTTGTGTATCTGTGCAATTCTCTGTCCAGTGAAACAATTGAGGCTACCTCGATGAATGTATTCAAGGCAAGGATAGATAGATTTTGACAAATAAAGGAATTAAGAGAAAGTGAGGACTGCAGATGCTGGAGATCAGAGCTGAAAAATGTGTTGCTGGAAAAGCGCAGCAAGTCAGGCAGCATCCAAGGAACAGGAGAATCGATGTTTCGGGCATAAGCCCTTCTTCAGGGATGAGGAGGGTGTGCCAAGCAGGCTAAGATAAACGGTAGGGAGGAGGGACTTGGGGGAGGGCGCTGGGAACACGATAGGTGGAAGGAGGTTAAGGTGAGGGTGATAGGTCGGAGAGGGGGTGGGGCAGAGAGGTCGGGAAGAAAATTGCAGTTCAAGAAAGCGGTGCTGAGTCCGAGGGTTGGGACTGAGATAAGGTGGGGGGAGGGGAAATGAGGAAGCTGGAAAAATCTGCATTCATCCCTTGTGGTTGGAGGGTTCCTAGGCGGAAGACGAGGCGCTCAGCAAAGGAATTAAGGCTTGCGGTGAGTGGGTGGGTAAGTAGAGCGAAGTCCATGAAAAAGATCAGCCAAGATCTTATTGAATAGCACAGCAGGCTTGAGGGGCCAAATGGCCTACTCCTGCTCATATAAAAAGTTGGGGGAGGGGAGTTCTTCCCAAATAGCGGTATGAGACTTTTTTTATATCGGAGATGACTGGTGGAGCCTCCACCAAGGTCTCACCCAAAATGCTGCACTTTCAACAATTCAGCACTCTCTCAGCACAACAAAAGGAACAGGAAATTATGTGTTAATATCTTTGTAGGGTGGAATAGAAGTAATGGACAGAAGTCATAAGACCAAGCCAAGGTTGACATTGTTAGAAAATTGATGATGAACATTACCTTAACAAGCACTTCTACAATGTTGGTATGGCCCTCCGATGCTGCCATATGCAGAGGCGTTCTGTCCACTTTGGTCCTTGCATCCCGACTCACTCCAGCTCGAAGCAGCACTTCTGCTGTGGAATAGTGGCCATATTGGGCTGCCAGGTGAAGAGGAGATGTTCCCAGCTGTAAATCAGAAAATAAAAACTGATTATAAAACAACCCAATAAAAGAATGGCAACATCCCCATCATTTTCAGTTAGAGCAATGAATTTGTAGATGAGATGAAATGATTCAGTATCTTAAGTAAAATAAAACCAAGTTTCTCAAAAGATGTATGAAAATTTCAATTTCACACAAGGGGCCTTATTTAATACTGAACATCCACAATAGTCAACTGATTGAATATTTACAATATCTATGGTCTATTAACCTTGCATTCAACGTTTCCAATTTCAGACGCCTTAACATTACCCAAATCACTAAATATGAGCAATCTATAAAAGCATGAAAATGCTATATTATTTCATAAATTATAGATTTTAATGCTGCTTCAAGTTTACCACTAAGAAATAAGAGAAAACCACAATTCTTACATACCACTCAACACGGAGGGTGCATTTCTAGACAACTTTGCAATGAGTTGGGGACTTCTGCCTCTACTACCTTTTCAAGTAATGAGTTTCAGAGCCCTACCACTCTGGAAAAAAAAGGTACTTTTTCCCATCTCCCCTCCAATTCTTCTACCAAGTTACTTCAAATCTATGCCCCTGATCACTAATGCCTTTGCTAAGCTAAGCATGCCCTTCCCATCCTCTCTAATCTATACCTCAAATCAAATCTCCCGCCTCTTCTGTTTCAATGGGAATAACCCTAGTCCATCGGGCCGGCACGGTGGCTCAGTGGTTAGCAACGGTTGTCTCACAGTGCCAGGAACCTCGGTTCGATTCTCACCTTGGGGGACTGTCTGTGTAGAATCTGCACATTCTCCCAGTGTCTGCATAGGTTTCCTCCAGGTGTTCCGGTTTCCTCTCACAATCCAAAGATGTGCAGGTTAGCTAAATTGGCCATGCTAAATTTGACACAGTGTTCAGGGATGTGTAGGTTAGCTCAGCCAGTGAAGCCCAGAAGCCTTGAATGAATGAAAGACAGGAACTACATACAGTTGTGGCCTAACTAGTGATTGATAGAGTATCAGCATAACCTCCCTGCTCGGATAGGCTATACTTCAGCTAAAGAAAGGAAAGGATTCCATATGTTCACTTAACCATCTTACTGGCCTATCCTACCTTCAGAGATCGTGAATACACCTTAATATTCTCCCATTTATTACGTATTTCATTGCATTGTTTAATTTTCCCAAATAACTCACCTCATATTTCACTAGATTTAAATCTATTTAATAGAACAAAGAATACTACTGTGCAGGACAGGCCCTTCAGCCCTTGATGTTGCATCGACTTGTGAAACCAATCTGAAGCCCATCTAACTGACACTATTCCATTATCATCCAGAAATTTATCCAATGACTATTTAAATGCCCTTAAAGTTGCCAAGTCTACTACTGTTGCAGGCAGGGCATTCCAT
The DNA here is from genome assembly GCF_037043375.1 of Chiloscyllium plagiosum. Taxonomy (NCBI): domain Eukaryota; kingdom Metazoa; phylum Chordata; class Chondrichthyes; order Orectolobiformes; family Hemiscylliidae; genus Chiloscyllium; species Chiloscyllium plagiosum. The sequence goes on along the minus strand of NW_028270177.1, from coordinate 1,068,245 downwards.
ACCCTCACTACTCTCTGCCACTTACCTGTCCACCTGACTAATCACAAATACCTTCCTACAGGGTACACTGGGGAGGGAGCCCAGAACAAAAGACAAAGGGATTGTTGTTGGTACCTTTCCTTTACTACCATTAGCATACGCTTGGTCTTTTCCACTGGGTACACTCATCATCTGTTCCACTTGCTCCTCCCCTCTCTCAACAGTATATTAAAACAAAACACATTTTCCAGCCCCATTCAGTTGTGAAGAGCCATATTGGACTCCAAAGGTTAACTCTTTCTCTCCTGCAGATTCCTCCAAATGTCTGATTTTCTACAGCATTTATGAATTTATTATAGAAAAATTATTTTATTTTGAGAACATGAAGCATAACTTCCCCAATATTGACAGGTAATACTGTACTTCAAGTAGTTTAGATGGGTCAGTTTTTGCTTAGTGTGCAGGAGGGTTTTCTGACACAGTATGTAGACAGGCCAACAAGGGTCAATCCCATATTGGATTTGGTACTGGGGAGTGAACCGAGCCAGATGTTAGAATTGGAGGTAGGTGAGCACTTTGGTGATAGTGACCATAATTCAGTTATGTTTACAATAGCAATGGACAGGTATAGGTATATACTGCAGGGAAAGAGGTATAACTTGGGGAAAGGCAATTATGGGACGATTAGGCCAGATTTAGGATGCATAGGATGTGGAAGGAAACTGCAGGGGGTGGACACTCTCTTGAAATGTGGAGCTTATTCAAGGAACAGCTTCTGCGGGTCCTTAGTAAGTATATACCTCTCAGGCAGGGAGGTAGTTGTCGTGAAAGGGAGCCATGGTTTACTAAAGAAGTTGAAGCTCTTGTCAAGAGGAAGAAGAACACTTACGTGAGGATGAGGCACGATGGTTCAGATGGGGGGGTTATAGAGTTATAAGTTAGCCAGAAATGATCTAAAGAGAGGGCTAAGAAGAGCCAGGAGGAGAGGTGAGAAGTTGTTGAAGCATAGGATCAAGGAAAACCCTCAGGCCTTCTATGGGTATATCAGGAACAAAAGAATGACTAGAGTAAGATTAGGGCCAATCAAAGACAGTAGTGGGAGATTGTGTGTGGAATCTGAGGACATAGGGTTTAATGAATACTTTTTGTCAGTATTCGCATTGGAAAAGGGCAATGTTAGTAAGAATATGGAGATACAGGCTACTAAATTAGATGGGATTGTGGTTGACACAGAGGTTTTAGCAATTTTGGAAGATCTCAAAATAGATAAGACCCCTGGGCCAGATGGGAGTTATCCTTGGATTCTCTGGGAAGCCAGGGAGGAGATTGCAGAGCCTTTGGCTTTGATCTTTTGTCAGCATCATTGACAGGAGTAGTGCCAGAAGACTGAAGGATAGCAAATGTTGTTCCCTTGTTTAAGAAGGGGAGTCAGGACAACCCTAATAATTATTGGCCAGTGAGCCTTACTTCGGCTATGGGTAAGGTGTTGGAAAAGGTTATAAGAGATAGGATTTATAATCATCTGGAAAGAAATAATTTGATTAAGGATAGTTAACACGGTTTTGTGAAGGGTAGTTCGTGCCTCACTAACCTTTATTGAGTTCTTCGAGAAGGTGACCAAACAGGTGGATGAAGGTGAAGTGGTTGATGTGGTTTATATGGACTTCAGTAACGCGTTTGATAAGGTTCCACACAGTAGACTATTGCACAAAATATGGAGTTTCGGGGTTGAAGGTGATTTAGCAGTTTGGATCAGAAATTGGCTAGCTGAAAGAAGACAGGGGGTGGTGGTTGATGAGAAATGTTCATCCTGGAGCTCAGTTACCAGTGGTGTGCCCCAAGGATCTCTTTTGGGGCCACTGCTGTTTGTCATTTTTATAAATTATCCGGATGTGGGTGTAGAAGGATGAGTTTGTAAATTTGCGGATGACACGAAGGTAGGTAGAGTTGTATGTAGTGCTGAAGGATATTGTGGGTTACAGAGGGACATAGATAAGATGTAGAGCTGGGCTGAGAAGTAGCAAATGGAGTTTAATACGGAAAAGTGTAAAGTAGTTCACTTCGGATGAAGTAACAGGAATGCAGAGTACGGGGCTAATGGAAAAGTTCTTGGCAGTATAGATGAACATAGAGATCTCAGTGTCCAGGTGCATAAATCCCTGAAAGTTGCCACCCAGGTTGATAGGGTTGTTAAGAAGGCATATGGTATTTGGCGTTTAATTGTAGGGGGATTGCATTTCAGAGCCACGAGGTTATGTTTCAGCTGTACAAGACTGGGAAATCCTAAGTAGAAGTGAGAATAGAAAAACTGGTGAAGATGGTTCCGAAGTTAAAGACAGAAAGCTAATGAGAAGAAAAGGCAGGTAAGAGCAAGTCAGAGAATGGGATAACTGAATAATTAAACTGCACGAATTTCAGGATTTTGGTTTGCTCGCTGAGCTGGAAGGTTTGTTTCCAGACGTTTTGTCACCATACCAGTTAACATCTTCAGTGAGCCTCCGGATGAAGCACTGCTGGTGTTTCCGGCTTTCTATGTATACATTTGGGTTTCCTTGGGTTGCTGATGTCATTTCCTATAGTGATGTTATTTCCTGTTCTTTTTCTCAGGGGGTGGTAAATGGGATCCAAGTCAATGTATTTGTTGGTAGAGTTCCTGTTGGAATGCCATGTTTCTAGGAATTCCCACGCATGTCTCTGTTTGGCTTGTCCTAGGATGGATTTGTCCCAGTCTATCCTCGAACATACACAGGAGAAGTCTGGGAATTATAGACCTGTGAGTCTACATCAGTAGTGGGCAAGTTGTTGGAGGGAATTCTGAGAAACAGGATTTATATGCATTTGGAGAGGCAAGGACTGGTTAGGGATTGTCAGCACGGCTTTATGCATGGGAAATTGTGACTCACAATTGATTGAGTTTTTTTAAGAATGTAACCAAAAAGATTGAAGAGGGTAGAGCAGTAGATTTTGTGACATGGACTTTAGTAAAGCCTTTGACAAGGTTCCGCATGGTAGAACATTAGTTAGATCACATTGGATTCAGAGAAAGCTGGCTAATTGGATACAAAATTGGCTTGACAGGAGGAGTCAGAAGGAGGTGGTAGAGCAGGTGACTGTAAGGACTGCAGATGCTGGAAGTCAGAGTCAATAGATGTGAAGCTGGAAGAGCACAGCAGGTTAGACAGCATCAGAGAAGCAGGATAATCAACGAATTAGGCCAAAATCCTTCATCACAGCTGGGGAAGAGGAGGGGAGCCCAGAAATAAATAGGGGGGTGGTGGGATGGTGATAGGTGGAATCAGGTAGGGGATTATTGTGATTGGTCAGCGAGAAGGCTGGAGAAGATAGGTGAGACAGAAGATGAGAAGGTTAGAACAAGTCAGGGAGGTGAGTGAGGAGGGTGGGGCTAGACATGCGATAAAGCTGGGGGAAAAGGGGACTTTGAAGGTGGTGAAGTTGATGTTGAGGCAATTGGGCTGTAATCTTCCCAGTGAAATATTAGATGTTGTTCTTTCAGTTTCCATTTGGTCTCATTCTGACAGTGGAGGAAGCCAAGGATAGACATGTTGCTGGGCAAGTGGGAAGGGGAATTAAAATGGATGGCGATCAGAAGGTCAGGTTGGTTAGTGCGTGCAGAGTGCAGATGCTCCACAATCCGGTCCCAGAGTCTGCATTTGAACTACCTGATATACAGGAGACCACATCAGGAGCAACAAATGATATAGAGGAGATTAGATAACATGCAGGTGAATCTCTGTCAGATCTGGGTGGTGGAGGGTGGTTTTTCAGATTGGAGGCGTGACCAGCAGCATTCGGCAGGGATTGTTGCTGGCTCCACTATTGTTTGTCATTTATATAAATAATTTAGATGAAAATTTAGGAGGCATGGTTAGTAAGTTTGCTGATGACACCAAAATTGGTGGCATAGTCGACAGTAAGAAGGTTATCTAAGATTCCAAAGGGATTTTGATCAACTAGACCAAGTGGAACATGAAGTTTAACTTGAGAAAAATGTGAGGTATTGTATTTTGGTAAAATGACCAAGGGCAGGACTTATACAATTAATGGTAGGGCACTGGTTAATGTTGTCAAATAGACAGACCTTAAGGTTCTTGTACATAGTTCTTTGAACTCTGTGTCATTGGTAAACAGGGTTGTTAAGAAGGTGTTTGAGTGGGCTCAAACCACTGAATATAGGAGTTGGAATGTCACGCTGAGTTGAGGACTTTGGTGAGGCCACTTTTGGAGTCCTATGTACAGTTCCAGTTGCCCTGAGGAAGGATATTATTAAATTGGAGAAGGTTCAGAAAAAGATTTACTGGGATGGTGCTTGGAACAGAGGGTCTGAATTATCAAAACAAAAATAGGCTGGATAGGCTAGGACCTTTTCAACTGGAGTGTAGGAGCTCGAAGGGTTTATAAAATCATGAAGGACATAGATAAAGTGAATAACAAAACATCTTTTACTAGGGTGAGGGAGTTCAAAATCAGAGGGCATATTTTTAAGTTGAGAGGAGAAAAAGTTTTAAAAAGTTTATCAGTAGCAAGTTTTTTTAATACAAAGTGGTTTGTATGTGGAATGAATTGCCAGAGGAAGTGGTCGATGCAGGTACAACATTTAAAAGACATTTGATGAGGTACATAATTGGGCAAGGTTCAGGGGGATATGGGTCAAATGCAGGCAGGTGGGACTGGTTTAGTTCGGGAACACAATCAGCATGGAACTAATTTCACCAAACGGTCTTTTTCCATGCTGAATGACTGTATTCAAAACACATGAAATATAAGTGCAGATACTGTACCTACCCAGTCGGTTGTGAATGGAGCACCATTGGACATTAAGATGCGAACCTCATCATCTTGTCCTGCTCGTGCAGCTTCTAATAGTTTCTTCCCCAAATCCACTAGAGACATCTAGGCAGAAAACACAATGCAATTCCAGCAATACGCATGAACAATATTCGAACATTATTTAGCTCACATGAGCTAGTCACTAATCAGTACTCTACTGCTTGGGAAAAACATGGGTTTGCACAAAAAGTAGTAAAAAGGAACATTTAATTTTGCAACCATTTGGTTTATTTCCATATGCCATGTCTAAACAATTATGTGTAAAACGCTATGTTCATTAAATCTCTATTTCAGATTCAATTAGGGTGGTATCTGAATGTTGCCACCTTTCATAGACAATGACTCTGGATGGCAATCTCATGCATATCAATAAAACATGCCACTAAAACATTTTACTTTCTCAAGGTGACAAAACAGTAATTAGGAGACAGGATAGATTACATTTGTCTCATTTGCAGTATTGAAAGCATATGTAGGCAAATTTCAGGGAAGTGTAACAGTTAAAGGGTAAGGAAAGTGTAGGATTTCAACATCCCCAACATTATATGGGGTAGTCATAGTGTGAAAGGTTTAGAGGAAATGGAGTTTGTAAAATACATAGAGAACAGCTTTTTAAGTCAGCATGCAGAAGGTCACACAAGAGAGAAAGGTTAGTCCTGAGTTTAATTTTTGGCAACGGAGCTGGGCAACTGGATGATGTACCAGTGGGGGGACCATTCTGTGGGCAATCATAACTCTGTTGGAATCAGGATTGTTATAGAAAAGGACAAGGTTAGGCCTGGAATCAAAGCTCTCAACTGGAGAAAGTCTGATTTTACTAAGAACAAATATGATTGACAAGAGTGGACAGACAGCAGATAATTTCGTGGAACATTACAGCACAGTACAGGCCCTTCAGCTCTCGATGTTGCGCCGGCCTGTGAAAATAATCTGATGCCTATCTAACCTACACTGTTCAATTACTGTCCATATGGTATGTCCAATGCCCATTTAAATGCCCTTAATGTCAGCGAGTCTACTACTGTTCCAGGTAGACCATTCCATGCCACTACTAGTCTGAGTAAAGAAACTATCCCTGATATCTGTCCTAACTCTATCACCCCTCAATTTAAAGCTATGTTCCCTCATGTTAGCCTTCACCATCAGAGGAAAAAAGGCTCCAACTGTCCACTCTATGTAACCTCCGATTATCTTATATGTCTCGATTAAGACAACTCTCAACCTCCTTCTCTCCAATGAAAACAGTCTCAGTTCCCTCAGCCTTTCCTTCCATAACAGGCAATATCCTAGTAAATCTCCTCTGAACCCTTTCCAAAGCTTCCACATCCTTCCTATAATCCAGTGACCAAAACTGTACGCAATACTCCAGGTGCTGCCTTACCAGTGTCTTGTAAAGCTGAAGCATGACCTTGTGGCTCCAAAACTCAATCCCCCTACCAATAAACACCAAACACCATATGCCTTCTTAATAACCCTACCAACCTGGGTGGCAACTTTCAGGGATTTATGCACCTGGACACAGATATCTGTTATTTTACACTGCCAAGAATTTTGCCATTAGCCCAGTACTCCATATTCCCGTTACTTCTTCCAAAGCGAACTACTTTACACTCTTCTGCATTAGCCACTTCTCAGCCCAGCTCTACATCTTATCTATGTCCCTCTGTAACCCACAATATCCTGCGGCACTATCCACAACTCTGCCTAACTTTGTGCTATCAGCAAATTTACAAACTCATCCTTCTACACCCACATCCAGATCATTTCCCATCAACCACCACCCTCTGTCTTTTTTCAGCTAGCCAATTTCTGATCCAAAATCGCTCAATCACCTTCAACCCCGAACCTCTGTATTTTGTGCAATAGTCTACTGTGTGGAACCTTATCAAACACGTTACTGAAGTCCATATAAACCACATCAACTACTTCACCTTCATCCACCTGTTTGGTCACCTTCTCAAAGAACTCAATAAAGGTTAGTGAGGCACGAACTACCCTTCACAAAACCATGTGACCATCCTCAATCAAATTAATCCTTTCCAGATGATTATAAATCCCATCTCTTATAACCTTTTCCAACACCTTACCCACAACCGGAGTAAGACTAACTGGCCTATAATTACCAGGGTTGTCCTGACTCCCCTTCTTAAACAAGGGAACAACATTTGCTATCCTTCTGGCACTACTCCTGTCGACAATGCTGACGTAAAGATCAAAGCCAAAGGCTCTGCAATGTCCCCCTTGGCTTCCCAGAGAATCTGAGGATAAATCCTATCTGGCCCAATGGTCTTATCTATTTTGAGATCTTCCAAAATTGCTAAAACCTCCTCTTTATCAACTGCAAGCCCATCTCATCTAGTAGCCTGTATCTCCATATTCTCACTAACATTACCCTTTTCCAATGTGAATACTGACAAAAAGTATTCATTAAACCCTATGTCCTCAGATTCCACACACAATCTCCCACTACTGTCTTTGATTGGCCCTAATCTTACTCTAGTCATTCTTTTGTTCCTGATATACCCATAGAAGGCCTGAGGGTTTTCCTTGATCCTATGCTTCAACAACTTCTCACCTCTCCTCCTGGCTCTTCTTAGCCCTCTCTTTAGATCATTTCTGGCTAACTTATAACTCTATAACCCCCTAACTGAACCATCGTGCCTCATCCTCACGTAAGTGTTCTTCTTCCTCTTGACAAGAGCTTCAACTTCTTCAGTAAACCATGGCTCCCTTTCACGACAACTACCTCCCTGCCTGATAGGTATATACTTACTAAGGACCCACAGAAGCTGTTCCTTGAATAAGCTCCACATTTCAAGAGAGTGTCCATCCCCTGCAGTTTCCTTCCACATCCTATGCATCCTAAATCTGGCCGAATCGTCCCATAATTGCCGTTCCCTCAGATCTACCTCTTTCCCTGCGGTATATACCTATACCTGCCCATTGCTATTGTAAGCGTTACCAAATTATGGTCACTATCACCAAAGTACTCACCTATCTCCATCTGGGCAGGTTCATTCTCCAGTACCAAATCCAATAATGGCATCTCCCCTTGTTGGCCTGTCTACATACGGTGTTAGAAAACCCGCCTGCACACATTGAACAAAAACTGACCAATCAGAACTACCTGAACTATAGTATTCCTAGTCAATATTGGGAAGTTAAAGAACCCCATAACAACTACCCTGTTACTCGAGACTCATCTTTGCTATCCTTTTCTCTACATCCCTCGAACAATTTAGAGGCCAAAAGAAAAATCCCAACAGGGCGACTTCTCCTTTCCGGTTTCTAACCTCAGCCCAAACTACCTCAGTGGATGAGCTGAAAATGTGTTGCTGGAAAAGCGCAGCAGGTCAGGCAGCATCCAAGGAGCAGGAGAATCGACGTTTCGGGCATGTGCCCTTCTTCAGGAATGAGGAAAGTGTGCCAAGCAGGCGAAGATAGGGAGGAGGGACTTGGGGGAGGGGCTTTGGAAATGCGATAGGTGGAAGGAGATTAAAGGTGAGGGTGATAGGCCGGAGTGAGGGTGGGGGCGGAGAGGGCAGGAAGAAGATTGCAGGTTAGGAAGGTGGTGCTGAGTTCGAGAATTGGGACTGAGACAAGGTGGGGGGAGGGGAAATGAGGAAACTGGAGAAATCTGAGTTCATCCCTTGTGGTTGGAGGGTTCCTGGCGGAAGATGAGGCGCTCTTCCTCCAGCCGTCGTGTTGCTATGGTCTGGTCATGGAGGAGTCCAAGGACCTGCATGTCCTTGGTGGAGTGGGACGGGGAGTTGAAATGTTGAGCCACGGGGTGGTTGGGTTGGTTGGTCCGGGTGTCCCAGAGGTGTTCTCTGAAACGTTCTGCAAGTAGGCGGCCTGTCTCCCCAATATAAAGGAGGCCACGTCGGGTGCAGCGGATGCAGCAAATGACCCGATGTGGTTACTGCATCCGCTGCACCCGATGTGGCCTCCTCTATATTGGGGAGACAGGCCCCCTACTTGCAGAACGTTTCAGAGAACACCCCTGGGACACCCGGACCAACCAACCCAACCATCCCGTGGCTCAACACTTCAACTCCCCGTCCCACTCCACCAAGGACATGCAGGTCTTGGACTCCTCCATCACCAGACCATGGCAACACGACGGTTGGAGGAAGAGCGCCTCATCTTCCGCCTAGGAACCCTCTAACCACAAGGGATGAACTCAGATTTCTCCAGTTTCCTCATTTCCCCTCCCCCCACCTTGTCTCAGTCCCAACCCTCGAACTCAGCACCACCTTCCTAACCTGCAATCTTCTTCCTGACCTCTCCGCCCCCACCCCCACTCCGGCCTATCACCCTCACCTTAACCTCCTTCCACCTATCGCGTTTCCAAAGCCCCTCCCCCCTACCTTTTATCTTATCCTGCTGGGCACACTTTCCTCATTCCTGAAGAAGGGCTCATGCCCGAAAAGTCAATTCTCCTGCTCCTTGGATGCTGCCTGACCTGCTGCGCTTTTCCAGCAACACATTTTCAGCTCTGATCTCCAGCATCTGCAGTCCTCACTTTTACCTCAGTGGATGAGTCCTCAAACGTTCTCAGCCGCTGTAATAATACCCTTGATTAACAATGCCACACCCCACCTCTTATCATCTTCTCTGTTCTTGCTGAGACATCTAAATCTCGGAATCTGTAACAACCATTCTTGTCCATACTCTACCCATGTCTCTGAAATGGCCATAACATTGAAGTCTCATGTACCAACCCATGCTGCAAGTTCACCCAACTTATTCCAGATTCTCCTGGCGATGAAGTACACACATTTCAAACAAACATCCCGATTGCAGGTGCTCTCTCGCGACCTTGTAAACCTATCCCTGACCTCACTACCCTCAACCTCCTGTACACAGGTACTACAATTCAGGCTACTATCCCTCTGCTGCATTAGTTTAAACCTCTCCGAAGAGCATAAGCAATTTTCCCCCCCACCCCAGGATATTGATACCCCTCCTCTCTGTAGAGGTCCCACCTTCCGCAGAAAGAGCTCCAATTCTCCAAGAATCCCTCCCTCCTCCACCATCCCTGCAGCCATGTGTTCAGCTCCACACTCTCCCCTGTTCCTCACTTCACTAGCATGTGGCATGGGGAACAAACCAGAGATGGCGAAAGTGAGGACTGCAGAAACTGGAGATTAGAGTAGTGCTGGAAAAGCACAGCAGGTCAGGCAGCATCCGACACACATCTCCGAGACACCCGCACCAATCAACCCCACTGCCCCATGGCCAAACATTTCAACTCCCCCTCCCACTCTTCCAAGCACATGCAGGCCCTGGACCTCCTCCACCACCACTCCCTCACCACCCGACGCCTGAAGGAAGAATGCCTCATCTTCTGCCTCGGAACCCTTCAACCCCAGGACATCAATATGGACTTCACCAGTTTCCTCATTTCCACTCTCTCCCCCCCCCCCCCCCACCCAACCTTACCCCAGTTCCAAACTTCTAGCTCAGCACCATCCTCATGACCTGTCTCACCTGTCAATCTTCCTTCCCACCTATCCGCTCCACCCTCCTTTCCAACCTATCGCCTTTACCCCTTCCTCCAGCCACCTATTGCACTCTCAACTACCTTCTCCGCAGCTCCACCCCCTCTCATTTATCTCTCCACCACCGAGGCTTCCAGTCTCATTCTTGATGAAGGGCTCCTGCCCAAAACGTTGATTTTCCTGCTCCTTGGATGCTGCCTGACTGCTGTGCTTTTCCAGCACCACTCTAATCTTGAACAAGCCAGAGATAACAACTCTGTTTGTTCTAGCTCTAAGGTTTCACTGTAGCTCCCTGAATTTCTGCCTTCAATCCCCACCTACCTTCCTACCGATGTCATATTTCAGGTGAATTTGTCTCAGCAGTGGGATGCATTCAAGAAGGAAATGGAATACAGACCTGCAAATACAGCAAAGTAGAAGAAAGTAGGTATATTATGAAAACTTGTAGGACAAGGAAGGCTGTGATAGTTGATGATTCAATTACCTGAGGGTAGACTGGGGGAAAACATGGAGCATGGGGTAGAGAAGGAGACAAATTCCTGCAATATGTGGAAAACTTTCTGGAACATACATTTTCAGTCCTATCAGGGAAGGAGCTGTAGTGGATCTAGTCCTAAAAAATGAGGCAGGCCCAGTGGAGAATGTCATTGTGGGGGAGTATTTGAGAAATGGCGATCATATTATTCTAAGGTTTGATATTAGGTTGGAAAATAATTTTCTTTAAAAAAAAATCAAAGATTAAGGATTCCAGACTGAAAAAGGACAGGCTTTAAGGGGTCAGATTGATTGGAAGCATTTTGGCCGATAAAACAGTAGTATAAAAAAGGGAGACTTTCAAAAGAGAGATGAATAGGGTGCATGCTAAGTGCAAATTGATGAAAAATAAATATGGGGTATTCAAACCTTGAGTAGCAGGATAACTAAGGATATTGATGAGGAAGATAAAGGAGGCATATGATGCATACCAAAATAATAATCGCAACAGAAATCAGGAAGAGTATCTCAAATGCAGGATGGAGGCTAAGACTGGAATAAGGAAGGCTAAGAGGAAGCAAGAAGAAAGGATGGCAGGTTATGCTAAAAATAGTAAAACGTTCTTCCGATATATCAATGTAAAAGATCAGCTAATGATACGTTGGGGCCCTTAAGGAACAAGCAGGGTAAACTGTTCACTGAAGTAAAGAGTGTGGCAAAGGTACTAAATGAATACTTTGTTTCTGTCCTTACCAGATTAGAAGATTTAAATGGTCCTTCGATAAACATATGGAAAATAATGGAATAGTGCAGGTTAGATAGGCTTTCACAGGTTGGCGCAACATTGAGGGCCAAAAGGCCTGTACTGAGCTGTAATGTTCGATGTTCTATGTGACATTGCCCAGTAGCAAATGTGGGTGTTGAGCAACTGAGCAGATATCTGATAAATAAAGAACTGCTAAAAGAAGCTGGCAGCACTCCAGGTAAAGAAGTTCACCAGGCCCGAACGGGATGAATCCTAGATTGCTGAAAGAGGTAAGGGACCAAATCGTAAAGCCGTTGAAAGAAATTTTCCAGGCCTCTGGATATAGGATTAGTCCTGGCTGACTGAAGGATTGCAAATGTGAAACCATTATTTAAGAAAGAGGCAAGAGATAGTCCAGGAAGGTTGGTTAGCAAATTAGAAGCCAGTCCTTTGCAGCATGGATTAGAGGTTGGCTAAAAGATAGCAAACAGTTAGTAGGTATAGAGTCAGAGATGTACAGCATGAAAACAGACCCTTCGATCCAACCCGTCCATGCCGACCAGATATCCCAACCCAATCTAGTCCCACCTGCCAGCACCTGGCCCATATCCCTCCAAACCCTCCCTATTCATATACCCATCCAAATGCCTCTTAAATGTTGCAATTGTACCAGCCTCCACCACATCCTCTGGCAGCTCAATCCATACACGTGAAAAAGTTGGCCCTTAAGTCTCTTTTATATCTTTCCCCTCTCACCCTAAACCTATGCCGTCTAGTTCTGGACTCCCCGACACCAGGGAAAAGACTTTGTCTATTTATCCTATCCATGCCCCTCAATTTTGTAAACCTCGATAAGGTCACCCCTTAGCCTCCGACGCTCCAGGGAAAACAGCCCCAGCCTGTTCACCCTCTCCCTATAGCTCAAATCCTCCAACCCTGGCAACATCCTTGAAAGGGTTCAGAAAAGATTTACAATTTCACAACATCTTTCTGATAGGAATTGGAGACAAGTTGGGATCGGTACTTGCCTTTTCTGATTTACATAAATGGTTTGGAGATGGGTGTAGATGGCAACATCTCTAAATTTGCAGATGATGCTAAGTGACGGAGAGTAGCGAATTCTGAGGATGATGCTGAGCGACTTTAGAGGGACATCGACAGTTTGGCAAATGGGCAGACACCTGGCAAATGAATTTCAAAGCAGAGAAATGAGAGGTAATGCATTTTGGTAGAAGAAACAGAGAAATTATACACTTGGTTCAATTTGCTGAAGGCAGCCAGATAAGTTGAAACAGTTAAGGCAGCTTATAGGATCATTGGGTTTATAGAGGTATAAAGTAATGCTACACTCTAGAAATCATTGGTCAGACCACATTTGGAGCATGGTGTCCAGTTCTGGGCGTCTTATTTAAGGAAAGATAGGCTTATTTAAAGCCCTGGAGAGTGCAAAGGAGATTTACTAGAACGACCAGGAATGAGAGATTAAAGAATTTGTGTTTGTTTTCCTTGGATCTGAGAAGATCGAGGTGAACTTAAGGTGTTCAAAATTGTAAAGGATATTCTATTTCTACTAGTTTGTATGTCAGTAATGGGGGGAGTCACTATTTCAAGATTGTCAGCAAGATGCTAGGAGTTCTGACAGGTGGGACTACATTGGGTTGGGACATCTGGTTGGCCTGGACGGGTTGGACCAAAGGGTCTGTTTCCATGCTATACATCTCTATAACTTGGAATGCACTGCTGAGGAGAGTGTGGGGAGGGTGCCTTCAACAGGAGGTTTCAAACAAAGATGGATTTTCAGAACAACCTTGATTATCCGAACGAGATGGGCAAGGAGTATTTTGTTCGGATAACTGATCAGATTGTAAACAAAGGAAGCCATACTGACATAATACATTTAAAAAAAAAGCATGTTTACAGTTTTTATTTCATTCAATCTACAAAATGTGTACAAACACTAGAAAGTGCTTAAAAATTCATAATATTTTACAAAAACACTGAATAAAACTCATTGAGGAAGGGGCCAAACCCCCAAATATTCCTCAAGCACTCCACATATTTCCAGAAGAGATTTGTGGATCTAACGCTGTGTTCTATCAGAGTTTCCTAAAATCTATAATTTTGATGAGTCTGCTACTTAAATGAACTAATCTTTGCATTCTGCAAATTGAAGATTTTTAAATGTTTTGTTCAGAAGTATCTTGGTATTTTAGCAGCAGGAAATAATACTAGAGCAACATTCCAGGCTGCGAGGAGCAAATTGCACAAGTCTGGTTAAACTAAGAAGGACTAATACCTCCCCATTACATAAACACAAAATCCCAGCATTAAACAAGGTTTCAAACAGCTTCTAAAATCACAAGAGTATTAGTCAGTTTCTGCTGAACTCCACATGATGATAGAAAGATAGAAGCACTGCCCTTTCTCTGTCAAATTTTCATGAATGGCCTGGTAAAGTGATGGAAATAAAGTACTTACTTTTGCCAAGGGCTGTGTAACTAACCCTTATGTAAAAAACATCCAGTCGCTGTTGCTTGAGGTGCTGGTGTTTTTGTTTTTGTCAGCATTTTCACATGTTCTTCAGGATAGTCCAAATTCATTTTTAATCATTGTAAACAAAACACGTGATCATCGCACCAGTGTCACTAACACCCCTTTGATGTAACGTTTCTACAGAACCTTGAGATCTTGTTCAGATAATCCGAAATTCAGATAATTGATTATTGGATAACTGAAGTTGTTTTGAAGATTTGAAAATGATGAATTTAGTGGGCTACGGAGATAGGGCCGAAGAATGGGACTCATCAGATAGCTCCTTTCTAAATAAATTCCCCCTCATTTATCTCTCCACTCTGGAGGTTTCCTGCCTCTATTCTGATGAAGGGCTTCTGCCCGAAACGTTGATTTTCCTGCTCCTCGGATGCTGCCTGACCTGCTGTGCTTTTCCAGCACCACTCTGATCGAGATTCTGGTTTCCAGCATCTGTAGTCCTCACTTTTGCCTAGCTCTTTCAAAAGCTGATACAAACCTGATGGATTGAATGGGCTCATTATGAAGTTTAAAATTCAATTATTTTATTATATATAGATAGTACAGGGCCAATATGTTCCTATAAAGAAAAAAAGGTTGGACCAGCAAATCCTGTAAACACTGAAAATCAATGGATATACAATATTTGATCGAGAGAGAAAGGGAGGATTATGGCAGATACCAAGAGCACAAAACAGAAGTTTTTGGAGGAGTAGACAATGTACAAGAGAAAAGTTGAAACGATTAGGAATACTGAAAGGTAAATTTTTTTTTAAAATCCCAAGTTATTTTACAAGTATATTAAAGGTGAAAGGATATGAGGGAAAGAGTAGGGCCCATTAAGAACCACTGTAATAGAAGATGAGGTACCAGAGAATGTAGGTCAGCATTCACTAGTGAGGAGGACAATGAGAGTATAGAAATCAGAGAGAAGATCAGTGATGCATTTAAAGAAATTAGCATAGACAGAGACGAGGTTCTAAGTGGTCTGGCAGGCTTAAAAATAGATAACTCCCCAGGGCTAGATGAAATGTATCCCAGGTTTTTGAGTGAGGCAAGGAAGGAAATAGCAGGAGCACTTAAGAAAAGCCAAAACAGACCACTATCATTCCAGTGCCAAAGAAAAGTCAAAAGTTAAAAATCACAGAACATCAGGTTATAATCCAACAGGTTTAGCTGGAAGTATAAGCTTTTGGAGCACTGCTCCTTTATCAGGTCACTTCCCTGGCCCTATACTCATCCTTGGAACATTTGGATAACAATGAGACCTATGTCAGACATGTGACAACGCTATTATCTTAACAAGGTTATTTTGTCTTTGGTTTTTTTTAAATCAAGAGAGATCGGCAGAGGTGACGAAGTGCCTAGTTTAACAATGGCAGAGCAGCCAGTTCTCCCAGTTCAGGTTTTTTCTAGTTTGTTTTAGCTGTAACAGTCGCAAGATGCTGGTGTCCAGAGAAAGGTTCCAAGCTTGAGCAGATGATTCTTGACTGACTTTTCTCCCTGAAATCTTGGTGGAAGTTGTTCCCTCTTGCCTGTAAGAACCTGCATTTGAATTCACCTTTTTGCCAAGGGGTAGGTTTATGGGATATTACAGGATTGGAACAATTCCTTAGTTAAGTTGTCCTAACAAGTCAGTTAAGTTTTCCAACAGTTAAGTTGTTCTAAATTCTATTTTATTTTGTTTGTGTTTCAACTGCAGTATTTAAATAAGTTCTATTTTGCTTAAAGCTCAGTGTTTTGACCAGCTGCATCACATCTGGGATATCCACTACCTTTAAAATAAGAAAATGTTACAGTCTAGGCTACCATCTTAAAATATTTTGAGGGGGCCTGGCCTGGTCCATAACAGACTATTTATTGACTTTAGCTCTGCCTTTAACATCATAATTCCAACAAAACTCATCTCCAAACTCAGACCTAGGATTCTGCTCCCCCCTCTACAACTGGATCCTCAACTTCCTGACCTGCAGACTGCAATCACTAAGGATAGGGAACAGCACGTCCTCCACAGTGCCCCTGCTCCAGCAGACTCAGCCCCTCACTCTACTCTTTATAGACTCATGATTACATGGCTGAATTCAGCTCTAACTCCATTTACAGATTTGCTGATGACACCGCCCTAATGGGTCGGATCTCAAAAAATGATGAGAGAATCCAGTTAAGAGAGCTTAGTGACAACAGTGATAAAGATAACAATCTCTCCCTCAATGTCAGCAAAAAAGAAAAAGCTGGCTATCAACTTCAGGAAGCAGAGTGGAGGACTTGCCCGTGTCTGTATCAATGGTGCGAAGATGGAGGTGGTCGAGAGCTTCAAGTTATCGGAGCAAATATCACCAATCTATCCTGTTTCATCCACATCGATGCTAGAGTCAAGAAGGTACACCAACACATTTATTTCCTCAGAAGGCTATGGAAGTTTGACATGGCTATATGACTCATCAATTTTTAATAAGCTGCTCTCTAGAACATTAGAACAATACAGCACAGAACAGGCCCTTCGGCCCACGATTTTGTGCCGAACATTTGTCCTAGCTTAAGCACCCATCCATGTACCTATCCAATTGCCGCTTAAAGGTAACCAAAGATTCAGACTCTGCCACTCCCACAGGCAGCGCATTCCATGCCCCCACCACTCTCTGGGTAAAGAACCCACCCCTGACATCTCCCCTATACCTTCCACCCTTCACCTTAAATTTATGTCCCCTTGTAACACTCTGTTGTACCCGGGGAAAAAGTCTCTGATTGTCTACTCTATCTATTCCTCTGATCATCTTATAAACCTCTATCAAGTTACCCCTCATCCTTCGCCGTTCCAATGAGAAAAGGCCTAGCACTCTCAACCTATCCTCGTATGACCTATTCTCCATTCCAGGCAACATCCTGTAAATCTCCTCTGCACCCTCTCCAAAGCTTCCACATCTTTCCTAAAGTGAGGCGACCAGAACTGCACACAGTACTCCAAATGTGGCCTGACCAAGGTCCTGTACAGCTGCGACATCACCTCACGACTCTTGAATTCAATCCCTCTGCTAATGAACGCTAATACACCATTGGCCTTCTTACAAGCTCTATCCACCTGAGTGGCAACTTTCAAAGATCTATGAACATAGACCCCAAGATCCCCTGCTCCTCCACCTTATTAAGAACCCTACCGTTATTCCGCATTCTTATTTGTCCTTCCAAAATGGACAACCTCACACTTGATAGGGTTGAACTCCATCTGCCACTCCTCAGCCCAGCTCTGCATGATATCTGAGTCCCTTTGCAGCCGACACCAGCCCTCCTCACTATCCACAACTCCACCAATCTTCGTATCATCTGCAAATTTACTGACCCACCCTTCGACTCCCTCTTCCAAGTCATTAATAAAAATTACGAACAGCAGAGGACCCAGAACTGATCCCTGCGGCACTCCACTTGTAACTGGGCTCCAGGCTGAATATTTACCATCTACCACTACTCTCTAATTTTGACCGGTTAGCCAGTTCTTTATCCAACTGGCCAAATTTCCCTCTATCCCATGCCTCTTGACTTTCCACATAAGCCTACCATGGGGAACCTTATCAAATGCCTTACTAAAATCCATGCACACTACATCCACTGCTCTACCCTCATCCACATGCTTGGTCACCTCCTCAAAGAATTCAATAAGACTTGTAAGGCAAGACCTACCCTTCACAAATCCATGCTGGCTGTCCCTAATCAAGCAGTGTCTTTCCAGATACTCATAAATCCTATCCCTCAGTACCCTTTCCATTACTTTGCCTACCACCGATGTAAGACTAACTGGCCTGTAATTCCCAGGGTTATCTCTATTCCCTTTTTTGAACGGGGCACAACATTCGCCACTCTCCAGTCCCCTGGTACCACCCCCGTAGACAGTGAAGACGAAAAGATCATTGCCAATGGCTCTGCAATTTCCTCTTTTGCTTCCCACATAATCCTAGGATATATCCTGTCTATCTTCAAGTTTTTCAAAATGCCCAACACATCTTCCTTCCTAACAAGTATCTCCGCTAGCTTACCAGTCCGTTTCATACTCTCCTCTTCAACAATACGGTCCCTCTCATTTGTAAATACTGAAGAAAAGTACTCATTCAAGATCAATGGTGCATCTATCATCTATCCAGATGTATCACATCTTAGTACAGCAACCACTCTGCCCAAGACTGCACGAAACTACAATGTTGTGAAAGCAGGTGAGTCAATCACCAAAACCAGCCTTCCTCCCATTGACTCAGTCCATACTTCCTGCTGCCTTAGGAAAGTAGCCAATATCATCAAAAGTGTCTCCCACTGCAGTTATACTCTGTTACATTGGGCAGAAGATGATGTGTACAAGATGATTAGGGGGTTAGATAGGGTCGACAGTATGAACCTTTTCCCGCGTATTGAGTCGGGTATTACAAGGGGGCATAGCTTTAAATTAAGGGGGGGTAGATATAGGACTGATGTTAGGGGTAGGTTCTTCACTCAGCGAGTCGTTAGTTCATGGAATGCCCTGCCAGTAACAGTGGTGGACTCTCCCTCTTTATGGGCATTTAAGAGGGCATTGGATAGGTATATGGAGGATAGTGGGTTAGTGTAGTTTAGGTGGGCTTGGATCGGCGCAACATCGAGGGCCCAAGGGCCTGTACTGCGCTGTATTCTTCTATGTTCTATGTTCTATGTTCTAGAAGATGCAAATGTTTGAAAACACTAACAAGTTTAAGGACAGCTTCTTCCCCACTATTATCACACTTATGAAGAACATCTCATTGATTAGAGTTGATCTTTTTCTGTAGCTGTAACACTATATTCTGCATTCTGTTCTATTACTCTGATGGACTGATGTAAAGTTAGATTTGTCTGATTAGCACACAAAACAACATTTTTCAGTGTATCTCAATATATGTGACAACAATCAAATCAAATGTGGTACTATTATTCAAGAGAGCAAGGATTAAACAAAGAAACTATAGGCCAGTCAGTCTAAACTCAGTAGTGGGAAAACTATTGGAAGCAATTCGGAGGAGCAAGATCAATCAATATTTGGGGTTAATCAAGACAATCCGGCATGGTTTTGTCAAGGGGTTGGAGGGTCATGTCTAATTTGAGAGAATTTTTCAAAGACCAGGAATGTAGATGACGGCAGTGATTTTGATCTAGCCTACTTGATCTTCCCTCCAGAACTACCCCTCTCTGAGGATGAAAGATCAGTCCTCAGCAGAGGCCTCACCTTCATTCCCCTACGCTCTCGGATTAACGAGTTCAACATGCGGCGAGACATCGAACAATTCTTCTGCCGCCTTCGCCTCCGCACCTACTTCTTCAACCAAGACTCTCGCCCACCCTCTGACGACCCCTTCTCCTGCCTTCAACATAGCCCATCCACCTGGACACCCCGTGCTGGCCTCTTACCCGCCCCTCGATCTCTTCATAGCCAACTGCCGCCGCGACATTAACCGCCTCAACCTCTCCACCCCTCTCACCCACTCCAACCTCTCACCCTCGGAACGTGCAGCCCTCCACTCCCTCCGTTCCAACCCCAACCTCACTATCAAACCAGCAGACAAGGGAGGCGCGATAGTAGTTTGGCGCACCGACCTTTACACCGCTGAGGCTAAATGCCAGCTCACGGACACCTCCTCCTACTGCCCCCTTGACCATGACCCCACCTCCCACCACCAAACCATCATCTCCCAGGCCATCCTGAACCTCATCACCTCAGGGGATCTCCCATCCATCGCCTCCAACCTCATAGTCCCACAACCCCGCACCGCCCGTTTCTACCTCCTGCCCAAAATCCACAAACCTGACTGCCCCGGCCGACCCATTGTCTCAGCCTGCTCTTGCCGAACTCATCTCTGCATACCTCGACACGGTCCTGTCCCCCTTAGTCCAAGAACTCCCCACCTACGTTCAGGACACCACCCACGCCCTCCACCTCCACCATGATTTTCGCTTCCCCGGTCCCCAACGCCTTATCTTCACCATGGACATCCAGTCCCTGTACACCTCCATCCCCCATCACGAAGGACTCAAAGCCCTCCGCTTCTTCCTTTCCCGCCATACCAACCAGTACCCTTTCACCGACACCCTCCTTCGACTGACTGAACTGGTCCTCACCCTGAACAACTCTTTCCAATCCTCCCACTTCCTCCAAACCAAAGGAGTAGCCATGGGCACCCGCAAGGGCCCCAGCTATGCCTGCCTCTTCGTAGGATATGTGGAACAGTCCATCTTCCGCAGCTACACTGGCACCACCTTTTCCTCCGCTACATCGATGACTGTATCGGCACTGCCTCGTGCTCCCACGAGGAGGTTGAACAGTTCATCCACTTTACCAACACCTTCCACCCCGACCTCAAATTCACCTGGACCGTCTCAGACTCCTCCCTCCTCTTCCTCGACCTTTCCATTTCTATCTCAGGTGACCAAATCGACACGGACATCTACTACAAACCGACCGACTCCCACAGCTACCTGGACTACACCTCCTCCCACCCTGCCCGCTGTAAAAACGCCATCCCATATTCCCAATTCCTTCGTCTCCGCCGCATCTGCTCCCAGGAGGACCAGTTCCAAAACCGTACAACCCAGATGGCCTCCTTCTTCAAGGACCGCAATTTCCCGCCAGACGTAGTCGACGATGCCCTCCACCGCATCTCTTCCACTTCCCGCTCCTCCGCCCTTGAGCCCCGCCCCTCCAACCGCCACCAGGACAGAACCCCACTGGTCCTCACCTACCACCCCACCAACCTCCATATACATCGTATCATCTGTTGTCATTTCCACCACCTCCAAACGGATCCCACCACCAGGGATATATTTCCCTCCCCTCCCCTATCAGCGTTCCGAAAAGGCCACTCCCTCCGTGACTCCCTCGTCAGGTCCACACCCCCCACCAACCCAACCTCCACACTCGCACCTTCCCCTGCAACCGCAAGAAATGCAAAACTTGCGCCCACACCTCCCGCCTTACTTCCCTCCAAGGCCCCAAGGGACACTTCCATATCCGCCACAAATTCACCTGCACCTCCACACATCTATTGCATCCGCTGCACCCGATGTGGCCTCCTCTATATTGGGGGAGACAGGCCGCCTACTTGCAGAACGTTTCAGAGAACAGCTCTGGGACACCCGGACTAACCAACCCAACCACCCCGTAGCCCAACACTTCAACTCCCCCTCCCACTCCACCAAGGACATGCAGGTCCTTGGACTCCTCCATCACCAGACCATGGCAACACGACGGTTGGAGGACGAGCGCCTCATCTTCTGCCTGGGAACCCTCCAACCACAAGGGATGAACTCAGATTTCTCCAGTTTCCTCATTTCCCCTCCGCCCACCTTGTCTCAGTCCCAATTCTCGAACTCAGCACCACCTTCCTAACCTGCAATCTTCTTCCTGACCTGCAATCTTCTTCCTGACCTCTCCGCCCCCACCCCACTCCGGCCTATCACCCTCACCTTGACCTCCCTCCACCTATCGCAATTCCAACGCCCCTCCCCCAAGTCCCTCCTCCCTACCTTTTACCTTAGCCTGCTGGACACACTTTCCTCATTCCTGAAGAAGGGTTTATGCCCGAAATGTCGATTCTCCTGTTCCTTGGATGCTGCCTGACCTGCTGCGCTTTTCCAGCAACACATTTTCCGTACTTGATCTTCAGCAAGGCTTTTCATAAGGTCCAACATGGGAGATCAATAGTAAGGGAACAGCCCATGGGAATCCAAGGAAAGTTTGGAAATGGGATCCAGAATTGACTAAGTGGCAAAATCAGAGGGTGATGGTTGAGGGGTATTTTGCCTCACATGAAGTTTATGCCAGTGAGGTTCCACACAGGTGTGTTGGCACCCTCGTTTTTTGCAGTTTAATCAGTAAGTTTACAATAAACCAAATTTTTGGGATGATAAATAGTGAGGACAATAGTCTCAGGTAACAGGAGGATATATATAGGCTAGTCAGATGGGCTGATCAGTGGCAAATGGAATTCAATCTGGATAAATGTGAAGTGGTGCACTTGGGCAGGACAAACAAATAAGGGAACAAATGAACAGTAGGACCCTGGGAAGCACAGAAGATCAGAGGGACTTTGATGCACACTTACGCCAGTCCTTAAGGTTTCAAGACATGTAGATTAACATACACAGGACTGACGTATTAGCTGCGGTATGGAACTTAAAAGCAGGGAGATTATGCGGAGACTATATGTAAAGTTGATTCGGCCACAGATCAGAGAATTGAATGCAGTTCTGCAATCTACATTATAGAAAGAAAGTGATAACACAGGACTAAGTGCAGAGGTTTACCAGGATGCTGCCTTGGCTGGAGTTTGTTTTGAGGAGACGACCTGGGGGTTGCAGTGAGAGAGAGACTCACTGAGATTAGATTAGATTACTTTACAGTGTGGAAACAGGCCCTTCGGCCCAACAAGTCCACACCGACCCGCCGAAGCGCAACCCACCCATACCCCTACATTTACCCCTTACCTAACACTACGAACAATTTAGCATGGCCAATTCACCTAACTAGCACATCTTTGGACTGTGGGAGGAAACCGGAGCACCCGGAGGAAACCCACGCAGACACGGGGAGAATGTGCAAACTCCACACAGTCAGTCGCCTGAGGCGGGAATTGAACTTGGGTCTTTGGCGCTGTGAGGCAGCAGTGCTAACCACTGTGCCACCGTGCCGCCCATAAATCTTTGTAGAGAGAGGAAGCATCCTTGCAAGAAGATTCACAGCAAGGTTAAAATCAACTAGGCGAAATTAGAGTCAAGATTAGAGAAAAGTACAGCAGGTCAGGCAGCATCCAAGGAGCAGTAAAATCAACGTTTCCAGCAGGAGCCCTTCATCAGGATTCCTTTTCCAGCACCACTCTAATCTTGACTCGGATCTCCAGCGTCTGCAGTCCTCACTCTCGCCTGGAGTTTCAGTTATGAAGTGAGATTGTAGAGTGGGTTGTTTCCTTTAGAGCACAAGAGATTGAGAGGGAGCACAACTGCAATGTATAATGTAATGAAGGGCATAGGCAGGAAGAAATATTTCCCCTTGGTGGACTATGGGGCATAGATTTGAAATTAGAGGTGGAAGGTTTAGACGTGATGTGCAGGAAAAAATTCAGAGCAGTATAGAATTTGGAACAGGCAAAAATAGAAATTGCTGGAAAAGGTCAAGCATGTCTGGCAGCATCTGCAATACGTTAACTCTGATTTATCTTCATAAATGCTGCCACACCTGCTGAGGTTTTCCAAGCACTTTCTATTTTCGTCTCTGGTTTACAGCATCCGCAGTTCTTTCAGTGTTTAATTAGAATTTAGAAATCACTGGCTGTAAGGATGGTAGAGGTAGAAGTCCTCATAACATTTAAGATGTAGGTAGATGTACAATTGCGATGCTAAGGCGATAGGCTAAGTGCTGCAAAACGGGATTGGAAGAGTTGGGCCGGAGGGCCTTTTTCTGTGCTGTAGATCTTTATGACATGGGAGCCCTGTTAAAACACTGGACTCTTTCTATGCCCTTCCTCATTAACTCCCAGCCCAATGGAGAGGGAGGCAATGGGCGATGCTACTTTCCGGGAGGCCACAAACAACCAATCCAGCCATAAAGCCACATGGACCGCTTCTCCCGGGGGGTCGCCGCTGTTTCCTGGACACCAAGAAACAGCAGCCGCTTCCCTTGGAGCCACAGGAAGCCGGTGGCGGGCGAGCGGGCGGGCGGCCCGGGGCCTTTCCGGGGGAAGTCTATTATCCTTTCAGGCGCCGAGAGAAAGATCAACTTCCACATCCGGTAGGCCACCGCCTGAGCGTGACCTGGAAAAGCTTCAACCGTCTGCTGGCCCTGCGCTCCACCGAGAGTACGGGCTCTCTCAGGCAGCGAGCTCGACTCCACACCGGCCCAGCCCGGCCAAAGAGACAGGGCGCGGGGCCTGAGCCCTGGATCCTACTTCTCCTCCGTAACTCAGTCAATGCGGCGTTCGCGTTTCGCACCTACCTCGGTAAGCGGCTCAGGGAGGCCGCCGTTAGGGTCCCTCAGGCTGGGCCGGGCTCGGCGAGGCTCTGGGCCCAGTCTCAGGAGCGAGCGAAAAGCGGACCGCGGAGGGTGAGTGTGTGTGCACGTGACCTGGTTGTGCGCTCAGACTGCTGGCCGCCATCTTGGGTAAGGAGTTAATAACTTTCATTTATACAGCGCCGTTAATGTGATTGGAACCTGTCCCGAAGCACCTCAGCCAGCTGCAACATAAGGTGTAATAGCAGAAGGCAAAAGTAAGTTCTGTTGCAATGTTCGTTGACAGCATGGCTAACCTCATCCTGACCTCAGCTCCATTTCCCCACCTGACCCCATAATTCTGAATTGTCTATTCCAGTTCTGGGGTTGGGAATTACAAAGATACATGAACATCCACAAACCTCAAGAGAACACATTTTATCTTGCAATTCTATTCTACTTATTGAAGTGGGAATCTGCCATTTCTTGCCAAATCATTTAATCTATCCATAATCCCTCTATAGATTGTCTGTGCTCCTCATAATTTGCATCTTTTTTCTGTTTGTTTCAGAAGCAATTTTTGATTAAAGTACATTCTGTCCTTTCACACATTAAGATAAGTATGTGAATATTTGAGGTTCTACTCATGATCATGTGGATCCACACTAGTTTCACAACCTGAAAATGAACCATTTCTCCTGACTCTCTTCCTGCTAGCTACCAATATACTTGGGTTATCCAAAAGGAAGAGAAGCAAAGTGGTTTAGGTTGTGAATTCCAAAGACACCAGTGGTGGACTAATAGTAATTGGGAGTGCCTAAGAAGTTCAAATTAAATGACTACATAGATCTTGATGAGTTGATGAGATTGCAGAGATAGAACAGGGCATTGATGCCCACATCATTACACATGTGGAAGCAGACTATCTGAATCATTACATATATATGGCAGGGATGCTAACTTGCAGTGTGTCATAACCTTATTCAATCAAAATCCTGAAATGTTCAATGTAAGAATATTGTGTGACTGTTACTAAAGAACAACAGTGGATTGAGGAAAAAAAATCCATCAATGTTTTCTCATTACACCTCAGTATGGATAACATATATGCAGCATTACTTGCTTGTAAGCCTCTTTGAAAAGGGGAATCACCATTTGTGTGTCATTGTATTTAAATAATATTGTGCGCCTTTTACAAGTAGGTGTGCCTAAGTCATTGTAGTATCTTGATGTCACAGTCTCAGTTGTATGATTCTATATTTTGAAGGTATGTTGTGAAAATGGCTGCCCAAGTTGTGGCAGCATTTCCAACACCCACCAGGTTTTTTTTAGATTAGATTACTTAGTGTGGAAACAGGCCCTTCGGCCCACCAAGTCCACACCGACCCGCCGAAGCGCAACCCACCCAGACTCATTCTCCTACATTTACCCCTTCACCTAACACTATGGGCAATTTAGCATGGTCAATTCACCTAACCTGCACATTTTTGGATTGTGGGAGGAAACTGGAGCACCTGGAGGAAACCCACACAGACACTGGGAGAATGTGCAAACTCCACATAGAGAGTCGCCTGAGGTGGGAATTGAACCCAGGTCTCTGGCGCTTTGAGGCAGCAGTGCTAACCACTGTGCCACCGTGCCGCCCACCGTGTTGAAGTTGCAGCCAAGACATTGAAAGCATAAGGTGAAACCAATCATTAATAGGATGGCCATGATGTTTATTTGTGTAGCATTGTCAAAACCTGAACTTAATCTTTTTATAATCTGATTTTGAGGGTGGCGACCCAGTCATTTGGGTTAAATATGGACACTAAATGTTTGCCATCTATAGAAAAAGGAAAAAAAATCTGTTCCTTTCATCATGTTAAGACATCCCAATATGTAAATACGTTAATATGTTTCAAATATGCTGAAAGATTCCTAGCCTCTGACCCACTTGTGTAGCTGCAGTATTTATGTGGCTAATTCTGCTCCGTTTCTTGTCAATAGAATGGAGTGGAGAGGAGAAGAGGGAAACATAGAACAACAATAGTGGTATGGGAATTGTTAGTAAGGGGAGTAGGCAGGTGCTTCTGCAGCTGCAGACTTGATTCCAAGGTGGTATTTTGCCTACTGGGTGCTAGAGTTGAGGATATCCATGAATTGTGAAAAGGTGGAGATCATGGTCTATCTGGGCCCAACGACATGAGATGAAAGAGAAATTAGGTCCTGTAAAGGTGATTTTTAGGGAGCTAAATAGAGAAAATTGAAAAACAGGACTTCCAAGATAGTGACCTCAGATCATTCCTGGTGCCATTCATTAATGAGAATAAGAATAGAAGGATCGAACAGCTGAATGTGTGGCTAGATAGATGAATGATAAGGTTTTGGATCCATTTCTTGGGAAGATTGTTAATGCAAGGAGCCTGAGGAACAAGAATTGTAAGCTGAGGGTAGGGATAAGAAGAGATGTGGATAGAGGAGATACAGGGTGTTGAAATATTGAAGAATTCAGTAATTAATTATAGCATTGTGGAAGTATGATGTGTTGGAAGAATCACCCAATAGGTAATGCAATAACACAAAAGTGGTAACTACGCCATTGAATGTCTGCTATAACCCACCCCATTCCCCCCAAAAAATTGTCATGGAGAGACAGAGGATCAAATACATAATCCAAATTTCAGAGAAGTATTTCTCCACCTTATATTCCATCGGCCAGTTGCTGCCCACTCGGTCAACCTGTCCATATCTGTTTGCAGCTTCTTTGGCCATTCCCACAGCTTTCTTTCTCGCTCAATGGGGTCTTATCAGTGAGTGTAGAACTGTACAGTACAGAAAAGCGCCCTTCAGCCCACGATGTTGTGCCAAATTAAACTAATTCTTTCTTGCCTGTTCTTGGTCCGTATCCCTCCATTTCCTTGCATATTCATGTGCTTATCTAAAAATCTCTTAAATGATCCTATTATGTCTGGCTCCACCACCACCCCTGGCAGCACGTTCCACACTCTTACCACTTTCTGTGTTTTTTTTAAAAGTGCACCACACATCTCCTTTGAATATTCCCTCTCTCACCTTAAATGCATGCCCCTTAGTTTTAGACATTTCAACTTTGGGAAAAAGATTCTGACCATTAACCCTGTTTATGCTTCTCATAATTTTATTGACTTCTGTCAAGTCTTCACCTCAGCCTCTGCTGCTGCAGAGAAAACAACCTGAGTTTTTCTATCCTCTCTTTTTATAGTTCATAATATCTAATTCTGGTAAACCTCTTCAGCACTTTGTCCAAAGCTTCCACATTCTTTCTGTAATGTGACAACCAGAATTGAACACAGTACTCTAATGTGGCCTAATCCAAGGTCTTATAAAGCTGCAACATGACATCCTGATTCTGTGTACTCAGTTCCCTGACCAATAAAGACAAGCATGCCAAAAGCCTTCTTTACCTCTCTATCCACTTCTGTGGCCATTTTCAGGGGGCAACTCCATCTGCCTTTTTTTCCAGCCATATCTGCAACTGATCTATATCCCTCTGTATCCTTTGACAACCTCCTATAGTATCCACAGTTCCACCGATCTTTGTATCATCTGTGAACTTACTAACCCACCCATCTACATTTTCATCCAAGTCATTTATACATATCACAAACAACAGAGGTCCCAGTATGGATCCCTGCAGAACACCACTGGTCACAGACGTCCAGTCTGAAAACCTTCCACCACTCCCTCTGCTTTCTATGGGCAAGCTATTTCTGAATCCAGACCGCAAAGTCACCGTGGATCCAATGCACCTTAATCTTCTGGATGATCCTACCTTGAGGGACCTTGTCGAAAGCCTTAGTAAAATCCGTGCAGACAACATCCACAGCTCTACCTTCGCCAATCACCTTCGTCGCCTCCTCGAAAAATTCAATCAAGTTAGTAAAACATGACCTGCCCTGCACAAAGTCAGGCTGACTGTCCCTGATCAGGTCTTGCTTTTCCAAATGCACATAAATTCTGTCCCAATAGCTTCCCAACCATTGATGTGAAACTCACCAGTCTGTAGTTTCCTGGATTATTTCTATTTTCTTTCTCGAATAGAGGAACAATGTTAGTTAATCGCCAGTCCTCTCAGACTTCTCCAGTGGCTAATGAGAATACAAAGATCTTGGTGAAGGCCCTAGCAATCATCTATCTTGTCTCTCTCAATAACCTGGAGTAGATAGCAACAGGCCCTGGGGACTTATCCACCTTAATGCTCTTCAGGCATTAAGGTGAACTTGGAGACATTACACTTGGTCCCTTATCAAATCATTGATATTGATTGTAAAAAGCTATGGCTTTCATAGTTCTCTTTCTGGCACCCCCACTGGTACCAGCTTACCAAGCTGGAATTGACCCTTTTTCCTGTCCACCAGCCAATCCTCTATGCTCCAGGACATAGCAAATACTATTACACTCAGTATGCAGTCTGATTTAACATACAATTATAAAATACAGTCAGAGAACTGCCACCAAGATTGGGGGGTGGGGGGGGGGGGGGGGGAAGTATAACAGAAAAGGCAGTAAATATAGGGGATATTACCCAGATATGAACTGAGATAGTATTAGTGTGCCAGGTAAGGGGAGAATAACTTTTTAAATTGTGTCCAGGCAAACATTTTTAGCCAGTGTATAACCCAACAAGGGAGGTGGCTGTTCTAAATCTAATCTTTGGAAATGAGCCTGGATAAGTGGAAGGCATATCAGGGGAGCATTTTGGATTTATTAAGGAAAGTAGTGTTTGACAAATTTGATTGAAATTTTTTGATTTTATAACCAAGTATTGTTGAGCATAATGTATTTGATGTGGTCCACATGGACTTCAGTAAGGTTTTAAATAAGATTTGTTATGGCAGACTAGCCATGCATCCAAGGCAAATTGGCATGTTGAATCCAAAACTGGCTGAGAGGCAGGAAGCAGAGAGTAATTGTAAAGGGATGTTTTTGCTATGAGAAATCTGTTTCCAATGGAGTTCTACAAGGGTCAATGCTAGGGCCTTGCTGATTGTGATGGTATGATCAAGAAGTTTGCAGATGACATGAAAGTTGAGTGTGGTAAATAGGGAGGAGCATGGCGATAAACTGCACAAAAATATTAAAGCATTGGTTGGAGAAACATTGAAAATAGGAGCAAGAGTAGGCCATTGATTCTTTGAATATGATCATGGCTGGTCATGCAACTCAGTACCTGTTCCAGCCTTCACCACATACCTTTAAATCTATTTTAACCAGAATAACCGTATCTAACTCCTTCTTAAAAACATTGAGTTTTAGCCTCAACTAATTCCTATGGCACAGAATTCCACAAGCTCACCCCTCTCTGGGTAAAAAGGTTTCTCCTAATCTCTGGCCTCAAGGCCTACCTTATATCCTTAAACTGTAACTCCTGGTTCTGGACTCCCCAGTCATTGGGAACTCCTCCTGTGTTTACCTTGCTTAGTCTTGTTAGAATTCTGTAGGTTTCTCGAGATCCCCTGCCTCCCAATTCTTCCAAAATCTAGTGAATACAGTCGACCGATCCGATCCTTCATGAATCAGACCTGCCATCCCAGGACAGAGTCTGGTAAACCCCAGGATGCATAACAGTGGCAATATAGTTCACAGCAGGAAAGTGTGAGGTAGTGTACTTTGGGCAGGATAACAAGGTAAGGGGTTACACTATGAATGGTAAGACAGAGGAAAGTGCTGAAGATCAGGGGCATATTATGCACATCCCTAGACCCCTGAAAGTAGAGGGGCAGGTAGTTGATGATTTTATTTATTGTCACATGTCACTGTAAAATGCAGTGAAGGGTTTTGTATAGTGTTGCCACTTTCCGACGCCATCTTAAAACACAGAAAAATAAACCAAAATATAGACTTTAAAGGCAGAAAAATGAAGAAATAAAGACGTGTCCAACTTTATAGTCTGTCTGAAGTGCTCTGTAACGGGCTTGGTGGCCAGGCACGAGTTCTCTTTGCCACGCTGCCACCACTGGAACGAAAATCTCCGTTTTTCAGTGCTATCTCTCTTCTGCTGACACCATCATCACTATGGGTCCTTGCTGGACCTTGCCAATGAAAATGCCACTGGTGTAGTTGGGTACTACACTGGCCCAAACTAGACTTCACTGCCATGAGTCTGCTTCAGGCCCACCTCACAGGTGTAGCTGCTGCTAATGTGGCCAGGTATCATACTAGGCCCAAGCTTCCCTATGCTGCCACCTTCATGAATCTGTTGTGGAAGCAGATGCTACCAGGAACCCAAATTTGCTTCCGCACACCAGGCATGAGTCAGTGCTAGGACCGCCTTGACGATGCAGAAGTTGCTGGGCACTCAAATTCACCACTGCTACCACAAGTCCATGCTGCTGGGCCCACTCGCTGCAACTGAGCTCTTAACCAACAGGGAAATTAAAATAAAATGAGCTACAGGGAGAGGCTGAATAGGCTGGGGCTGTTTTCCCTGGAGCGTCGGAGGCTGAGGGGTGACCTTATAGAGGTTTACAAAATTATGAGGGGTATGGATAGGATAAATAGACAAAGTCTTTTCCCTGGGATCAGGGAGTCCAGAACTAGAGGGCATAGGATTAGGGTGAGAGGGGAAAGATATAAAATAGACCTAAGGGGCAACTTTTTCACGCAGAGGGTGGTACATATGTGGAATGAGCTGCCAGAGGATGTGGTGGAGGCTTGTAACATTTAAGAGGCATTTGGATGGGTGTATGAATAGGAAGGGTTTGGAGGGATATGGGCTGGGTGCTGGCAGGTGGGACTAGATTGGGTTGGGATATCTGGTCGGCATGGACAGGTTGGACAGGTTGCTGTACATCTCGAAGAAGGAAAAAATGAGAGACGAGAGAAAATAAAATAAAATTGGACGGTGTTGACAAGCACTGCGCTTGGAAGCCCTACTCCACCACCACCTTACTGAAAGATGATTTAAAAGGAATTTGGGATACTTTGCTTCATTGATAGATGTATAGAATACAACAGCAAGATTATACTGGAACTATCTCAAATGCTGTTTAGGAAACAACTGAAGTACTGTGTGCTACTCTAGTCACCATGTTATAGGAAGAATGTAATTGCAGTGGAAAGGTTGCAAAGGAGATTTACTATCTAGGCTGGAAGGTTTGTGAGATGAGGAAAGATTGGATAGGCTGGGTTCATTTCCTTGGAGCTGTGAAGGTTAGGTGGAGACCTGATAGAGGTGTATAAATATATAAGGTGATGGGAAGGCACTTTTCCATTAGTACAGGAGTCAATAACAAGGAGGCATAGATTTAAGGTAAGAGATAGAAGACTAAGAGAGTTGAGATATATTTTCACCCAGAGGTGGAATACCAAGAGCTGGAAAATTGGATTATTACAGCCAGATCTTTGCAGACACAATGGGATGAATGGCCTTCTTCTGTGCTGTAAACATCTTTGAGTTTGTGAAAGGATTCATAGCATGAACGCATTTAAAAAAAACACTCAGGAGAGATGTTTGAAACTCAATGCCTGAAATGGTGGGAGAGGGAGAAACTGTCATTGTATTTTAAAACCGACTCGGGTAAATACTTTATATGCTGTAACGCACAAGGTATGGACCAAGAGCTGGAAAGGGGATTATGTTCAATAGCTATTTTCCAAATGCCAAAGACTGAATGGCCTTTCCTGTGCTTTTTTTTTAAAGTCACTTTGGGGATTTTAACTGTTAAAGCTGGCATGTAAATACAAATGATTGTTATTTGTTGCAATGTTATGTTGAAAATTATAGCAAGTTGGATGAGCAATGAATATTGGACTTGCCAGTGATGCCTATATCTGAAAAATAAAGAATTAAACTGCCTTTTGTGTGTGTTTTGCTTCCTAGATTATAAGTAGTGGTAAATATCCAAAGATGCAGTTATGAAATATGTTTTGTTGTACTATATATATTTCAGGTATTTTCCAATACATTTGATACATGTGATTAAAATATGTCACCATAGTCAACGACCGAGGCTATTTAGCAATTTCTACTGGACAATATCAGCCAAAGAAACCATGGATTGTCTCTTATCTGGTTGCATATGATGAGGGCTTTGGTGAGATTTGTGACAGAATTGGATGAGAAGTCCGGTGAAGCCTGCCCTTAATGTTGGGGCTTCGAATGTTCCTTTTTATGATTTTGATAAATGTGGTGAATTCCTCAGTGGGCATCAGGGAATTGTCAATTAAGGGTCGTTATAGCTTGTTAAATATTTACCGCTCAACTCACCATATTAATATGATCTTGCTATCTTATGAAACATGCCAACCAAGCGAAGTTGTGGAATCTCATCATGGCAATCAGGGTGGGTATCTGGCAATTTCAGCTCCTGTTTGTTCCAAAGGACCAACATGTTGGATACAGGGAAGCAACATCTCACGACACTGTCCATTGGCATCATCCACATGTACCCTACATCCACAGATATTGGCATCAACATGGACCACTAACTTAAGGTTGACCGCCAATACAAGTCCAGAGGTTTGATTGACAGTGTCCAATCAGTGGTTCAGCGCCATCAGTCGGTTCCAAATGTTTGGTAACCCACCACTCATTCTGACTCTGCCCTATTGTGAACTTCTTACACCTGAAATGAAAGGAAGGCTTTAAGGGAGATGAAAGTCAGTGGCATTGCTATTAACTTCAGTGCAGGTGGGGAGATGTGCTGACTGATCAAGTATATAGGAAATGAACAGTTAGTGCTTTAGGAGAGGTTGGACTCAGATATACAGCACAGAAACAGACCCTTCGGCCCAACTCATCCATGCTGATTCATATCCTAAAGAAATCTAGTTCCATTTGCCAGCATTTGGCCCATATCACTCTAAACCCTTCTTATTCAGAGACCCATCCAGATGCCTTTTAAATGCTGTAATTGTACTAGCCTTCACCACGTCCTCTGGCAGTTCATTCCCTACAGGCTATACTCTCTGCATGAAATGATTGCCCCTTAGGTTCCTTTTTAAATCTTCCCCCTCTCACCTTAAACCTATGCTCTCTTGTTTTGGATACCTCAACCCTGGAGAAAATCTTGTCTGTTAACCCTATCCATGCACCTCATGATTTGGTAAACCTCTACGGTCACCCCTCAGCCTCCGGCACTCCAGTAAACCTGTTGGACTATAACCTGGTGTAGTCTGCCTTTGACTTTGACCAGACTGGCAAGGTTTGGTGCCATGGCCTCTACTGCTGTTCCTGGGCGAAGAGGATGTCCTGTATTTGCATCACCATCTCCAGCAGGACTCTTCTTCCTGTGAAGCTGACTGCCAATTTTGTCATAAGCAGGCAAATGTCAGGGACTGTGCAGGGCACAAATTCACTGAGGTTCCTTAGACAGCACATTCCAAATCCAAGACAAATAACCTAGAGAAGGATAAGGGCAGCAGTTATATGGGAACACCATTACTTGCAAGTTTGTCTCCAATCCACTACTACCCAAATATATTGCTATTCCTTCACGGTTGCTGGGTCAGAATCCTCAAACTCCTTCCCTGGCTGCATTGTGGGCCTACCTACAGCAAATGGGCTGTAGGCATCAGGATAGCAGCTCATCACCACCTACTTAAGAGCAAATAGGAATGAATGAATAATGCTGGCTGAGTCAGCAATGCTGACGTTCTGCTGTAGGCTGGCAGGGTTTGTCCAAGGCTTGTCCTCAATGTGTTTTCAAAGGTGGCGCAAGAGGAAAGAAGTGCATTTGGGAAGAAACCTCAACTGGGCCATGTGATGAGAATCTCTGTGAAGAATTCAATACAATTCATACTCATCCAAAAATAAGATTTAGCCTCGTTTTTTTTATTCAGCTTGGAAAAAAAAATGAAGTGGTTTAATGGATATATTAATTATAAATTTCTCTATTTTAGAAATGGACAACATGAACATGTTGAGGATGTAGGTTTGCTGACTGAACTGGAAGGTTCGTTGTCAGAAGTTTTGTCACCATCCTAGGTAAAATCTTCATTGAGCCTCCGAAAGAAGCACTAGTGGTGTAGCCTGCTTTCGATTTTTATGTTTGGGTTTTCTTAGGTTGGTGATGTCATCTCCTGTGGTCATCACCATAGGAAATGATGTCACCACAGGAGATGACATCACCAACTCAAGGAAACACAAACATAAAAATTGAAAGCGGGCTACACCACCAGTGCTTCATTTGGAGGCTCAATGAAGATTTTACCTAGTATGGTGACAAAAGTTTTAAAACTAACCTTCCAACTCAGCAAGCAAACCTACATCCAGAACTTCAACCTGAGCTACAAATCTTCTCAAAACTCATTAACATGTTGAATTTCATTCGAGTGTCACATCAATCAAAGATAATTGTGGAAAGTAAAAGCTCAGAGTAGGGTACAACATAATGACAAAGAAAAATGATTGACTGGCTAACAGGGGGCATAGACTAGGAATAAATGGATTGTTTTCAGGCTAGCAAGATGTCACAAATGGTGTCCCATAGGGTTGGTGCTGGGGCCTCAACTCTTTACAATTCATATAAATTATTTGAATGAAGAAATCAAAGGTATGCCTGCCAAATTTGTTGATGACTGAAAGATAGACACAAAAGTAAGTTCTGAAGAAAACATAAAGAGGCTACAAATGGGTTAAGTGCGTGGGCAAATGGATTATAATGTGGAGAATTGTGAACAACACAAAAATGGGTATCATCTAAATAGTGAGAAATTTCAAAGCTGTGAAATACAGAGAGATTTGGGTGTTTCAGTGCATTATTGAAAAACAAAATAGGAACAAGAGTAGGCCCTTCAAACATGCTCCATCATTCAATGTGATCACTGTTATGGACCAGGTCAGACCCCTCCAAAACATTTCAAGAAGGTAGCCTCGACCCTACTTTTGCCAGTTGTTTTAACATAGAACATTACAGCGCAGTACAGACTTTTCGGCCCCCGATTGTTCTGCAGGTCAGTGCAACAATCTGAAGCCTATATATCCTACGCTATTCCATTTTCATCCAGATGTTTATCCAATGACTATTTGATTGCCCTTAAAGTTGGTGAGTCTATTACTGTTTCAGGCAGGATGTTCCATGCCCCTACTAGTCTGAGTAAAGAAACTACCTCTGACATCTGTCCTGTGTCTGTCACACCCTCAATTTAAAGCTATGTCTCCTCGTGCTAGCCATCATCTGAGGGTGAACAGGGAGAGCCTTTTTCCTATCTAAACCTCTGATTATCTTTTGTCTCAGTTAAGTTACTTCTCAACATTCTTCTCTGTAATGAAATCAGCATTAGTTCCCTCAGCCTTTCCTCATAATACCTTCCCTCCATACCAGACAACCTCCTAGTAAGTCTTCTCTGAACCCTTTCCAAAGCTTCCACATCCATCCTATAATGCAGTGACAAGAACTGTATGCAATACTCCAAATGCGGCTGCACCAGTGTTTTATAAAGCTTCAACATGACGTTGTGACTCCAAAACTCCATTCCTTTACCAATAAAAGGTAACACACCGTATGCCTTTTTAACAACACTACCAACCTGGATGGCAACTTTCAGGGATCTATTTACATGTACACAGAGATCTCGCTGCTCATCTACACTGCCAAGAATTTCACCATTAGCCCAGTACGCTGCATTCCTGTTACTTCTTCCAAAGTGAATCACCTCACACTTTTCCTCATTAAACTCTACTTGCCATCTCTCAGCCCAGCTCCACAGCTTCTCTATGCCCCACTGTAACCTGCAACTTGCTTCAGCACTGTCCACAACTCTACTGACCTTCGTGTCATCTGCAAATTTACTAACCCATCCTTCTACGCCCTCATCCAGGTCTTTTATAAAAATGACAAACAGCAGTAGACCCAAAACAGATCCCTGTGGTACACCACTAGTAATTGAACTCCAGGATGAACATTTCCCATCAACCATCACCCTCTGTCTTCTTTCAGCTAGTCAATTTCAGATCAAAACTGCTAAATCACTCTCATTCCCATGCCTCTGTATTTTGTGCAATAACCAACCATAGGGAACCTTATCAAATGCCTTACTGAAATGCATATACAGCACATCAACAGCTTTACCCTCATCCACCGGTTTGGTCACCTTCTCAAAGAACTCTAAAGCTTGTGAGGCACAACCTACCCATCGCAAAACCGTGTTGACTATCTCTAATCATCATATTCCTTTCTAGATGGGTTTTAAGCCGGTGTAAAGTGGATATTCTAGGAGAAATGCTACTGAGCAAACCACTTAGTTTTAAACAAAACAGAATTTACTTACAAGATTGCTGAATGAAACACAAACCACTGAAAACAGAATACCGAATAACTTCTCTGAAAGCAAACAAATCATCCCAACTTAATGATGCTGTTCTAAATAGTTGCAACAAACCCCAGAAATGCCCCTATTCATATACCTATCCAGATGCCTTTTAAATGTTGCAATCGTATTAGCCTCCACCACTCCATCTGGTAGCTCATTCCATACACATACCACGCTCTGCATGAAAAAGTTGCCCCTTAGGTATCTTTTATATCTTTCCCCTCTCACTCTAAACTTATGCCCCCTAGTTCTGCACTTCCCCACCCCAGGGAAAAGACTTTGTCAATTTATCCTATCCATGCCCCTCATGATCTAAAAGGGAAGGTAAAAGATAGGTTAGAAGAAGGAGTTGTAAATTGTAGTTAGTTAATTATTCTTTGTTTATACTTTAAGAAATAAAGTTGTTAATTTTTATTCTAACTAGTTCTTGGCCTTTTGCATTTTAATATAATAGCTTTCAGGGATACATTCGGATTCTTTTTCTGTGTATGCCTTTTGATAGAATTGTTTTAAATTTTCATCTTTCTGCTGTAACTCAGTTAATGTATCTGAGCTAAAGACGTCTACTGTGTCATCTATCTGTTCCTGGCTTGTCTCAACTATCTGATCAAACAGGATCTCTGCTAATTCTACTTCAACTTTCTTACCTGTACTCTTTTTGGTCTCTCCTGTATCAGGTGGTGACGTTGTGAACTCGTTACCACACAGTCAGGAAAATCCCAGGCTATGTGTCCTGCAATAGTTCAGTTGCCTGAGTTTCCACTGGCTTTTCAACCAGAGTAGGTAGCTATATCATTAGCAAGGACAAATTGTATTCCTGGTGCTGATTGTTTGTTCAGTACTCCTACTTTTCTCTGGACACTGTAACCTAACTTTTCATAATTGAGTGCTTCTTGTCTCACTGTGAATTCCCATTACTAGTATGTTTTCTGGCAATAGTCCTTCAGAGGTACATATCTCCTCAGCTTTCAGCATCACAGATTGAGAGGATCCTGAGTCTCTTAATATTGTAACCTCTTTACCTGCTGCTCCTGGCCTATGTGAATAAACCTTACCTTGTCATGTATGTGGTTTAAGAAGATCTGACACTTCCTCCTTAACCAACTTCCGACCAGCTTGTACATTCTGGTGCAGCTTTCTAGCCTCCACTGTGCTTTCTGTTACCACTTCAACAGAATTGACTGGCTTATCCTGTTTTCCTACATCTGGCTTCCCAGTGTTTTCCCTAACCCACATGATTTAATTTGGCCTATTTTATTGTAATGTAAACACTAGAGCTGCTTAACTTCTCTGTCCCCTTCAAGGATTTCCTTTTTATCCTGTGCTAAGTTAGCCTTATGACCTTCACTGAGATCTACCTTTCCATTTCTAGGTGAGGTTTTCTCTTTTTCCCCAATTTCTATCCCTCACAATTGAATTTTATTCTGGAAGCCAAACTTTGCTTTATGGACCAACTCGTAATCATCAGCCATTTCAGCTGCTAATCTTGCCGTTTTAACTCTGCTCTTCCACATGAGTTCTCACTACTTCAGGATGTGAATTTTTGAACTCCAAAATAATTGTCTCTCTAAGAGCATCATAGGTTTACTCTATTTTTAATGCCCTTATCCACCTATCAAAATTACTTTGTTTGATTCTTTCAAACTCAATGTAGGTTTGACCAGGGTCCTCCTTAGATTCCTGAAATGTTGTCTCTAGGCTTCTGGCACAAGCTGATATGCACTTAAGATGGCTTTCTTCACCTCCTCAAATGTCCAAGATACCACCTCTGATAATAATGCAAATACCTCACTAGTTCTACCTATAAGCTTTGTTTGGATCAACAAAACCCACATGGTCCCTGCCCACCACATTTGTTTAGCCACTTTTTAAATGAGACGAAAAAGGCTTCCACATCCTTCTCATCAAATTTAGACAATGCTTGAATATATTTTTTAACAGTTTCTCACCACGCCTTTGGCTACCATGGGTTTGCTCATCCCCACTCTCTTCCTCACCTAAGCTTACCTTCAACCTTCATCTCCATCCTTTTAAGCTGACTTTCCTGTCTAAGTGCCAATTTCTGAAATTCACATTCTTTCTCTTTCTTCCTTTCCTTCCTCTCTTTTCCCTCTCCCTCTCCCCATCTTTCTCTCTTTTTCCTTTTGTTTTTAATTGTAATTCAAAGTGTTTCATTTCTGTTGCCCTTGCCTTGTCTTTCGCCTCGAACTCAAGCTGCCTAATTTTCAATTGAATTTTAGCCATTTCTAAAGATTCTGATGGGCTTTCCAGCAAATTTAAATGCTGAACTATTGCTGTAATTATATCTCCTTAACTCACAGAAGGAGGCAGCTCCAACTCTAGCTTGTCTGCTAATTCCTACAGCTTGGCCTTTAATTACATTTTGCAAAATGGCCAAAGTCACTTCATCCTACCCCAGAAAACTCGGTGACTGAAAGAGCCGTTGCACTGTTTAAACTAAACAAATTCAACACCCAGAACAAAAGACACCAACACCTACTATTCACTGCCTTCAAGTTCAACAGTCTTAATCCCAATTTAAAACTATAGAACATCCTCTGCGTGCTCCGGTTTCCTCCCACAGTCCAAAGATGTGCAGGTCAGGTGAATTGGCCAGTCTAAATTGTCCATAGTGTTAGGTGCATTAGTCAGGGGTGAATGTAGGGGAATGGGTCTGGGCGGGTTGCTCTTCGGAGGGGCGGTGTGGCCAAAGGGCCGAAGGACCTGTTTCCACACTGTAGAGAATCTAACCTAAAAAAACATCCTGCAAAGAGCCCCCAATCTGTTATGGACCAGGCCAGACCCCTCAAAACATTTCAAGAAGGTGGCCCAGACCCTAACTTTGCGAGTTGTTTTTAAGCCGGTGTAAAGTGGATATTTCAGGAGAAATGCCGCTGGTCAAACCACTTAGTTTCAAACAAAACAATTTCTTTACAAGATTGCCGAATGCAGCACAAACAACAGAATACAGAATAACTTAACCTCTCCAAAAACCCAACAGATGATCCCAACTTAATGACGCTGTTCCAACTACAAGCAACAATCCCCATAAACAAACCTTGGCACAAAAGGTAAAATCAAACACAGGGTCTTACAGGATAGATGTCAGAAAGAGAGTACCAGCCTCGACCTACTTCTTTGGGTCCAACAGCTTCAAAACACTACTGCTAAAAACCAAACCAAACTGGAGAAAGCTGAGCTGGGAGAACTGGCCGCTCCCCTTTATTGTAAAAGTGTTTTTTTTTTATCTTGAAAGCCCTCCACCTGAGGCAGTATCCGTTAACTATGATCAAATTGGCTCTGAAACACATTAACCCCAGACTTTTCGGAGTGTGTGTTGTTTACGACCTTTCTGGAAAAAAACCACGAAGGACAACATAAACTTGTTAAAAGAGCAGCTTTGTTACATCATGGCTGATCATTCAACTCAATACCCTGTTCCTGCTATAGAAACATGGGAAAGGCTGGTGTGCAAATATAACAAGTAATTAGGTAAAATAATAGAATGGTATCATTTATTGCGAGGGAAATTCAAGTCAAGCATTTATATTTGAGCTGAGGGGTGACCTTAGAGGTTTACAAAATTATGAGGGGCATGGATAGGGTAAATCGGCAAAGTCTTTTCCCTGGGGTCGGGGAGTCCAGAACTAGAGGGCATAGGTTTAGGGTGAGGGGGGAAAGATATAAAAGAGACCTAAGGGTCAACCTTTTCACGCAGAGGGTGGTACGTGTATGGAATGAGCTGCCAGAGGAAGTGGTGGAGGCTGGTACAATTGCAACATTTAAGAGGCATTTGGATGGGTATATGAATAGGAAGGGTTTGGAGGGATAATGGGCTGGGTGCTGGCAGGTGGGACTAGATTGGATTGGGATATCTGGACGGGTTGGACTGAAAGGTCTGTTTCCACGCTGTACATCTCTATGACACTGATGAGACTACATCATGAGTACTATGGATCTCTGTTGAACCTACAAGATTCTTCGGGGACTTGACAAGGTGCGGAAAAGTTGTTTTCCCCTTATGGAAGAATCTAGGATCAGAAGGTATAATCTCAGAATAAGTGTTAAGGCAGAGATAAGGAGGAATTTCTTCTCTCAAAGGGCAGTCAGTCTGGAATTCTTTATTACAGAGGGCTGTCAAGGCAGAGATAGAGAGATTTTTACAATCGGTAAAGAAATGAAGGACTGTCTTAAAAGTGCAGGAGAGTGGAGTTGAGGATTATCAGATTAGCCATGGTCTCATTGAATTGAACAGCAGACTCAATGGACTGAATGGCCTACTTGTGCTCCTACACCTTATGGAATGGGCAGATGTTATGAGGAATGGCTGGTCAGGTAATACCTGTGGGAATTTAGAAGAATATTAGGTGACTTTCTTGAGAAGTAAGCAAGAAGATTGATGAGGGCAGTGCAGTAGTTATTGCTTACGTGGACTTTACTAAAGCCTTTGACAAGGTAGATTTATTAGTAAAGTTAGATCACATGAGATTCATAGTGAGCTTTTCAATTGGTACAAAATTGGCTTAACGGTAGGAGACACAAAGTGATGGTGGAGGTTGTTTTTCAGACAGGAGGCCTGTGACCAGCTGTGTTCCATATGGATAGGTGCTGCGTCTACTTTTGTTTGTTATTTATGTAAATAATTTAGATGAGAATAAAGAAGACTTGGGTTAGTAAGTTTGTAGATGACACCAAGATATAATGGACAGTAAAAAATGTTATCTAAAATTACAAAGACATTGATCAATTGGGTCAATGGGCTGAACAGTGGTAGGTGGAGTTCAATTTGGATAAATGTAATATATTGCATCTTGGTAAAACAAACA
The DNA here is from genome assembly GCF_037043375.1 of Chiloscyllium plagiosum. Classification (NCBI taxonomy): domain Eukaryota; kingdom Metazoa; phylum Chordata; class Chondrichthyes; order Orectolobiformes; family Hemiscylliidae; genus Chiloscyllium; species Chiloscyllium plagiosum. Next base: position 1,027,091 of record NW_028270177.1, on the reverse strand, counting down.
AGGGCAGAACTTTATAGTATTAAAAGTAGGGCCTTGTGTAATGTTGTAAAACAGAGACCTAGGGTTTCAGGTACATAATTCTTTGAAATTTGCATCATACGTAGACAGGGTGGTTAAGGTATTTAGTATGCTTGCTTTCATTGCTGCCCCTTCCTTTTGAGTCAGGAGTTAGGACATATGTTGAGGTTGTACAGGATGTTGGTAAGGCCTCTTCTGGAATACTATATCCAGTTCTGGTCATCCTATTTTAGGAAGGATATTGTTAAACTGGAGAGGGTTTAGAAGGGATTTACCAGGATGTTGCCAGAAATGGAGAGTTTTGAGTTATAAGGAGAAATTGGATATGCTGAGGCTTTTTTCACTGGGTGGATGGGCCAAGGACACTATCCTAAGGAACTTGTGTAAGATTTGTGGGCGGCACGGTGGCACAGTAGTTAGCACTGCTGCCTCACAGCGCCTGAGACCCAGGTTCAATTCCTGCCTCAGGCGACTGACTGTGTGGAGTTTGCACATTCTCCCCGTGTCTGCGTGGGTTTCCTCCGGGTGCTCCGGTTTCCTCCCACAATCCAAAGATGTGCAGGTCAGGTAAATTGGCCGTGCTAAATTGCCCGTAGTGTTAGCTAATGGGTAAATGTAGGGGTATGGGTAGGTTGCGCTTTGGCAGGTCGGTGTGGACTTGTTGGGCCGAAGGGCCTGTTTCCACACTGTAATGTAATCTAATTTCCTGGACCTGGATATGACTGACCTCCAGCAGCTATCTTCCTTTTGTGCCAGGTGTAACTCCCAACTATCTAATCTATCCACTCCACCCTCCTCCCCGACCTATCACCTTCTCCCTCTCCCTCACCTATCCCACCCCTTCCCATTTATCTGTCAGCCGCCCCCCCTCCAGCCAACCACCACCATCCCTGGCCCACAAGCCTTATTCCTGATGAAGGGCTTATGCCCAAAACATCGATTCTTCTTCTTCTTCTTCTTCTCCTCCTCGGATGCTGCAGGACCCACTGTGCTTTTCCAGCATCACACTTTTGATTCTGATCTTCAGCAGCTGCAGTCCTCACTTTCTCCCTGTAACTCTCAACTAACAGAGAGACCACCCTCCAATTCCCATTGACTCTAGTTTTGCTAGGGACCTTGATGCTGTAGTTGGTCAAATGTGATGTCCAAGGCAGTCATTGTCACCTCACCTCCGAAAATTCAGCTCTTTTGTCCATGTTTGAACCAAAGCTGCAATGAGGTTAGGAGCTGAGTGGCCCTAACAGAACCCAAACTGGGCATTATTGAGATGGTTATTGCTGATGAAGCGCTGATTGATAACATTGTCAGTGACCCCTTCTATCACTTTATGGATGGTTAAGAAAACACTGATGGGGTGGGAATTGGCTGGGTTGTATTTGTCCTGCTTTTTGTGTCCAGGGCATACCAGGATAAATTTCCACATTGTTGCATAAATGCCAGTTTTGTAGTTATACTGGAACAGCTTGGTTGGAGTGTGGCAAGTTCTGGGGCTCAAATCATCAATATACTATTGCTAGAATGTTATCAGGGTCCAGAGCTTTTGCAATATCAAATGCCTCTAGCTGTTTCTAGATATCCCGTGGAATGAATGAGAATGGTTGAGGACTGGCATCTATGATGCAAGAGACATATGGAAGAGGCTAGGCTTGATCATCCACTCAAACACTTATGGCTGAAGATAATTGCAAGAGCTTCAATCTTGCCTTTTGTTCTGATCGTAGAACTATACACTACAGAAGGGCTCTTAAGCCCATTGAGTCTGCACCAACAACAATACCTCTAAATCTACAGTAGTCCCACACTACAGTATTCAACCCATAGATTTAAATGTTATGACATTTCAAGGGCATAGATTTAGGGTGAGAGGGGAAAGATATAAAAGAGACCTAAAGAGGCAACTTTTTTATACAGAGGGTGGTACATGTATGGAATGAGCTGCCAGAGGAACTGGTGGAAGCTAGTACAATTGCAACATTTAAAAGGCATTTTGATGGGTATTTGAATAGGAAGGGCTTGGAAGGATATGGGCCAGGTGCTGGCAGGTGGGACTAGATTGGGTTGGGATATCTGGTTGGCGTGGACGAGTTGGACTGAAGGGTCTGTTTCTGTGCTGTCCATCTCTATGTCTCGGAGTGCTCATCCAAGTACTTTTTAAAATTTGTGGTTTCTACTCTCCCATGGAATGCATTCCGGACCTCCTGATACATTCTGGGTGAACATTATTTTCCTCAAATTGGCTCTTATCCTCCTGCCTTTCACCTGAAAATTGTGGCCTTTTGTAATAACCTTTCAACTGAAGAACAGCTGCTTTTTATGCACCATATCCAAGCTCCCCCTCGTCTTATATACCTGAATCAGGTCCCCTTTCAGTCTGCTCTAAGACCTTATCCAGTCTTTTATACCATATCTACTTCATTCAGACACTGAATGTATGTCATTGCATTTTGGTGCTTTATTAGTTTCAAGTACACCCTTTCATGTTAGCTATCAGCCATTTCTCATACTCTTGTTTTTTGTTGTTTGCTATAACTTTTTTTATTAAGCCTGATTCACCATTGTATTATCCATTTTGTATCATGCATAATTAACTTAAAAAAACTATTTTAAGGATTCTCAGCATTTTGTTTTTCTTTGTATAGAGAATATTATCAAAGCATTGGGCTTCATAAATAAAGGTATTGGGCACAAAATTAACAAAGTTATTCTAAATCTTTGTGACTTTATTTATCTATCTATCTCAAGTTGTGCTGCAACTAGGGTATTGCATCCCATTCTGGACAACACTGTTGCAAAGGATGTGAGAGTCCTTAAGGGGATGCAGAGGAGATTTACTGGGATCATTCCAGGACCAAGGGATTTAGCAACAAGGTTATGTTGGAAAAGCTGACTGTGAAGATTAAGGGGACAAGTGATAGAAATGTTCATAATTATGATGAAGTTGAGAGAGATAACTAACTTTCTGTGAGCTTGATGTGCAAGTGTTAGATTAGATTACAGTGTGGAAACAGGCCCTTCGGCCCAACAAGTCCACACCGACACGCCGAAGTGCAACCCACCCAGACCCCTACATTTACCCCTTACCTAACACTACGGGCAATTTAGCATGGCCAATTCACCTGACCCTGCACACCTTTGGAGTGTGGGAGGCACCCGGAGGAAACCCACGCAGACACGGGGAGAATGTGTAAACTCCATACAGTCACCTGAGGTGGGAATTGAACCCGGGTCTCTGGCGCTGTGAGGCAGCAGTGCTAACCACTGTGCCACCCAAGAGTCAGGGACAGGAAAAATGTGACAAGCATTCTTTTTATGTGGTAAGAACGATTTGAAACTGGCTGCCAGTGAGGATGGGAGATGTTTAAGTAGCCATTAGGGAAAGTAAAATGATATGGTCTCTTCCCATAGCTAATTATACTCCTGGCAATACAGAGCGGCTTTTGCGCGTGCGTGCTGATATTTTCCTGCACCAAAATGGTCGGTATGCAAGCGCACTGATGTTCAACCTGCACCAAGATGTATGTGCAGTGACGTTGATCTGCACTAAAATGGCGGGGGCGCAGGCGCGCTTGATAATGTCATGTGATGTTGATGTGGGTATCACGGGAGTTGGCTGCTGACCTTTTCACCCTACCTCCGGTGAAGGCGGCCACCTTCAGCCGGGGCCTTGCCGCTGCCAGGGTCTATTCGAGCCCCCTCATCCCGGTCCGGGTGTGTCTTTATTGTAGCTAGCTGTGTCTTAGACCTGACCTGGGGCCGACTAGCTGTGACGGGGCCTGGCCTCGACCCCACGGCCCATTTGGACTTCCACCAGGTACTGGGGTTGGCGCGACTGCTGGGGCCTCAAGGCTGGATGGCGTTTGTAGATGCGGTATCTGGAGCCGCTGATTTGGGCTTTCAAGTGTTTCTGCGAATCCGCGATTTTGAGCCAAGAAATAGTTGTTGTAATTGAAAGTAAAACGTTGTGGATGTTGGAAATTTGACACAAACGCAGATAGTACCGGAGAAACTCGGGTCTGATAACATCTCGGGACAGATCCATCATTTTGAAGAACAGTAATATCGAATTCGAAACGTTAACTCTTGCTTTCTCTCTCCACAGATGTTGCCAGAACTACTGAGTTTCTCCAGTGTCTTGTGCTTTTTACTTGTTTAACTGTCCGGTTGAGTAACTCTCAATTGGGAAGCTGTTTCCAAGATATATTTGCTCCATGTCTGTTTATAGAGTCATAGGGCTGTACAGCATTGAAACAGACCCTTTGATCCAACTCGTCCATGTCAACCAGATAGACTAGTCTAGTCCAGTATTTGAGTATTCATCCATCCATCCAGATGTCTTTAAATGTTGTACCAGCCTCCACCTCTTCCTCTGGCAGCTCATTCCAGACATACACCACCCTCTCTGAAAAAGTTGCCCACTCACCTTAAACCTATGCCCCCTAGTTCTGGAGAAACTCCCACCCTGGGGAAAAGACCTTACCTATTTATCCAATCCTTGCCCTCATGATTTTATAAACTTTTATAAGATCACCCTTCAGCCTCTGACGCTCCAGGGAATATAGCCCCAGACTATTCAGACTGTCCTTGGAGATCAAATCTCTGGCCACATCCTCAGTGTTGTATGTAAATTGCAGTTACAATTGGGCAGTTAGGGCAAGCAATTGGATGTAATATTAAATCATTGGTTTGACTGAATGTACTGTCTTTCCTGTATACCATAGCTGCCTTGTTTTCACCAAATTTCTTAAACTGTTAGCTAGAAACTGGTAATTCCTCACATAGAGTGAAGATGAGATTTTGTGGATCACTAAGCACAAGCTGCTGAATCTCCACTTTTTTTTGTGAATAGAGAAACACCGTGGAGTGCATTGTGTGGTTCAGATGTAAGATTTCTCTGTACCCTCTTCATTCCCATCTCATCCCAGTGTCCCATTGATATAGCATGTTTCCCATACCATTGCATTATCCGTGTTGCTGCTTAAGTCTACAGTCAAGGATATGAGACAACATTTCATTTTTCTTTAAAATGAAATAAGATATTCTGGAGTTGGGGGAATATTTAATGCTGCATCTTGATTCCTATTAACTGTTCAGATTTGTTTCATTTAGCAAAATGTTTCTACTATTGGGTGATCACTGAGCACTACTCCCCTACCAATGGGCAAAGGTGCAGTTGGCTCTACTTTGAGTGGTATCTGTCTAAATTTCGGGCTATAGTATGAATTTGGTATGCTGGCCGCATTATACTTATGGTTTGAGAAATTCTAGAATGTAAAGGTTTTGTCAGTATTTGGCCCGAGCTATATATGTGAATGATTGTCAGGGAATAATTTTCACCCAAACTCAGTTCTTTTTTCTGCATTGTCAGATCTGTTGTGTCCTGATGGATTCAAATGGTGTGATTTTCTTCTGTTTATTTTCCTGCAGATGGTGTATGTGTACATGTGAAGTTAAAAATAAAATATATTGAAGAAAGAATACTTCTCTCCTGAACTAATTGAAAGCCAGAGTTTCTTCAAAATGCCTGCAGTATCGAGTGATCTAAAGGAGTTGTATCTGTCTACATGCTTGGCTGACCTTAACAAGAAAGCAGAAGTGAAGCTTGAAACGAAAAGCACCAAAAAGTGAGGAAATACGAATCTGCTTCAATGTTTGTTTATTTTTAACTCTAAATATGTGATGAAGCTTGATTCAATAAACTTGCAAAATGGAATTGACTTAAATAATTGGAAGTAGAACACTTGCAGGGTTGTGGAAAAGCAAGTCCATTGAGACTAATTGCATAGCTTTTTAAGAGGCCAGTGTAAGTATGTTTGTTGGATTGCTCCTTCCTAATCATACAATTCAGTGATGGGTTTGAAGCACAAGCTGTATTTTGTTAGAATTAAATCGCATTATGCATGAAAGTATCATGAAATCTGGAAGTTCATAACACAATCTAAATTGATTCACAAGAGGCTTTGGTTTGTGCAAATTGCCTCAGTTGGGTGACTAGAGCATAGTGCAATGTGAAGTGGGGCTAACGTCAAAAAGTATAACTTAATACAAATAAATTCCTGCAGTCTGTTTGCACTGCTGTTCCTTGTGCTGTATAGGAGCATCTCTTTCGCACTTTATGCTATGTGCTAAAAGTGCAGTTTAACAAGTGCTGAAGGCTAGCTGTCTAAAACATGACCTATGGTGGAGACAGTGAAGTTTGGATAATGGAATACCAGGAAAGGAGAGTATCAGGAAAAAAAATCAATATCTGGAATGTGCATTGGAAGAAATAAATACTTGGAACAAATTATAACAGAGGCTGAAGCGTAGCAATAGATAATTGGTTCAGGATGAAGATTTATGTTATTGCCAACCTATATACAATGTTGTATTGTACCATAATTTCAGAATACAGTAACGTAGATCCAATGTCCTGAAGCATCTAGTCCTATATTATTTAACAGTTCAAAATTGTTGAGGTCCTTCCCATTTTTCTGTAAACTTAATTGATCAGCTTCAACTCCATTACCTTTCAAGCTGGGATTTTGTTTTGGCAATTATTGACACCATACTCTGCCATTGCATTTTACTGGAATTCTAGTCAACAAATACTCAATCCCCACAAACTCATGAAACAAATTGGGTGATACGGAATATATATATGTGTATATATTGTGTATGAGCACACTTAAAATTGGGGCATGTCTGAGGTTGCTAAATTTACAAAATGGGAGGGTTGTGTTTTCACATGATCATTACAATGGAACTCTACCTCTTCTCCTTCTACAGTAATAGTTTAAGATTATTCACACCAAAATTAACACAGGAGGGAATCCATTGCAACTTCCTCTTAGAGTTTATGTCACTCATTCTTATTGATCATTCCAAACTGCAGTGTGGTTCCATAGCTAATTGTCGTGCTGTGATTCCTTGTTTAAGTCACTCTGTAGAATGTTGATGACTGTTCAACCCTGATAATGTCAAATTTAGCCTGTCTTGGTTTTCACTGGTGCATTTGTTAGCATTTGTCCCATTTCACTCTAAACTCTTCCTATTCATATACCTATCCAGATGCCTAGCCTCCACCACTTTGTCTGGCAATTCATTTCTTCCGCACCACCCTTTGTGTGAAAACGTTGCCCATTAGGTCCATTATAAATCTTCCCATCTCACCTTAAATCTCAGCCCTCTAGTTTTGGACTTCACTGCACTGGAGGAAAGTACCCTAGCTGTTCACCCTATCTATGTCCCTGATGATTTTATAAACTTCTCTAAGGTCATCCCTCTGCTTCCGATCTCGAGGGAAAATAGTCCCAGCCTATTCTGCTTCTCCCTGTAGCTCAAACCCTCCAACTCTGGCAACACCCTTGTAAATAATTTCTGAACCTTTTCAGGTTTCACGCCATTGCCTTAACCAACTGAGGGATTTGTTGATGCTTTACTATTAAATGGTGTCCTCTTAAAATTCTTTGTTTTGTCAACATTAAATTAACAAGAAAGATTGTTTGCAATGTTCAACTTATTGTAATTTATAATAGTTTTCTGTCCAAATCATTTTCTTTCATTTTCCAGCTATGTCACGAGTGCTTGTAAAATATTTAAGGCAGCAGAGGAATGTGGATTGGATAGAGATGAGGAGAAAGCCTATGTCCTTTACATGAAATACCTGACTGTGTACGATCTCATTCGGAAAAGGACCGATTTCAAACACCAACAGGTACTTGGTTATGTTTTCTGCAGGGCTGTGTAGCTTATATCATTATTTTATAGGTGCCATAGTTAATGTATCTACAAGCAGTATATCTGTTCCAGTAATTTATAGCTGACACTCTCACTCTTATTTTTTTTAATTAGACTAGTTCCTTTGGGAGTTTTTAGAAAACAGCCAAACGTAAACAACTGTACTCAAGGTTGCTTGATCTGGAACTTGTTATGCAATCTTTTTTTTCTTTTTGACCTTGACAATATATTTTATTGCCAAATCTTTGTCAAAAGAATTGTAGTTAACACTGTTAAAAAATCACACAACACCAGGTTATAGTCCAACAGGTATAATTGGAAGCACACTAGCTTTCGGAGCGACGCTCCTTCATCAGGTGATTGTGGAGGCCTCGATCGTAACACAGAATTTATAGCAAAAATTTGCAGTGTGATGTAACTGAAATTATACATTGAAGAATTGATTGTCTGTTAAGTCTTTCATCTATTAGAATACAGTGATAGTTTCACTACTTTCATGTGTAAATCACAAAACCCTTTTTTTTTAAAGTTGCATTCTCGGGTTAGCTGTTAACAATGGTGATAGCGTGACAATAACACCTTCAACATATTGTCTCACTATCACCATTGTTAACAGCTAACCCGAGAATGCAACTTTTTAAAAAAAAGAGTTTTGTGATTTACACATGAAAGAAGTGAAACTATCACTGTATTCTAACAGGTGAAAGGCTTAACAGACAATCAATTCTTCAGTGTATAATTTCAGTTACATCACACTGCAAATTTTTGCTATAAATTCTGTGTTACGATCGAGGCCTCCACAATCACCTGATGAAGGAGCGTCGCTCCGAAAGCTAGTGTGCTTCCAATTAAACCTGTTGGACTATAACCTGGTGTTGTGATTTTTAACTTTTTACACCCCAGTCCAACACCGGCATCTCCAAATCGTAGTTAACACTGTTTTTGTTCTAGCTCTATCAAATTGCATGTTGCTTATCTATGACACACAAGCTGGGGCAGTTGGTCATGTCACTGATTTTAATAGTATAATCATGAGGTGGTCAATCTTTTGTACTCTGTCCACACGTACTGCAAAAATGTACAGCAATAAATTGAAGTTTGTCTTAAATTGGTTGGTGCATCTACAACTAGAACAAAACTTCAAAAATGCTGCGCTGGCTGGAGAGCGCTTTGGAGCTTTCCTTCATCCTCCTTGTCACAACCTAAACACTTCGTGCGAGGAATAATTTATTAGGGTTAATGTGCAGCCATAATAAGCAAAGATTGTTCAGCAAATGAATTGGATGATGAGTTAATCTAATATAAAAGGCAAATTACAACAGAATCTGAAATAAGAGCTCCAAGTGATGGGAAGTATTCAGGTCTGCCAGCTGTTGTGGAGAGAAGAAATAGCATTTTCAGTTTAGTATGACTCTTTAGAATGTTAAATCACTTAAATGTTTATTTTTTCTAGTGTTGGTTGAAGGATGAATTTGGTCAAGATGAGGATGAAATTTCTTTGAATTGTAAAACTTTTTTTTCATCTGAGCAGATCACATCGGATCTCTTTCAAAATGCACCCAAAAGATTCTCATTGATGTTTTAGTCGAGCTGATTTGAGAGTGTGGGCATCTGGTGAGAGTGCTACTTACTGAGCCAGGCTGACCTTTTGTTTAAGGTGACATGAGAGGAAAAAATGCTGGAACTCTGGTCTAGCGGCATCTGTGAAGAGAAGCATTTGACATTTCAGCTTGATGACCTTTCATTAGAATTGGAAAAAGATAGAACTGTAAGAATTTTTGTATCAGTAGAAAGTGGAGGGACATGAAGAGCAAATAGTTTGTGATGGGGTAGAGGGCAGGAGAGATGACATTACAAGATTTCATAATGCAACAGCCAACAAGAAAGCTAATGGGATAAAACAAAAAATTGCAGATACTGGAAATCTGAAAACAGAAATTGCTGGCGAAACTTAGCGGTCAGGTGACATCTATGGAGAGAGAAACAGTTAAAGTTTAGAGTCCAATATACGTCATAGAATCAGATCTACAGCGTGAAAACAGACCCTTCAGTCCAACTTGTTCATGTCAACCAGATACCATGGTCAACCATGTTTCCCTGTTCAAGAAAGGGAATAGGGAAATCCCTAAGAATTAAGGCCAGTTAGTTTTATGTCTGTGGTAAGCAAGGGCCTGGAAAGGACTTTGAGAGATAGGATTTATGACTATTTGGAAAAATGTTAAAGATAGTCAGCATGGCTTTGAAAGAGGCACATCATGCCTCACAACCCTTATTGAGTTCTTTGAGGATGCGACAAGACAAGTTGACGAAGGTTGAGCAGTGGATGGTGGTGTATGTGGATTTCAGTAATGCATTTAATAAAGTTCCCCACGATAGGCTCATTCAGAAAGTTATGTACGGGATACAGGGAAATTTGGCTGTCTGGATAGATAATTGACTGGTCAAAAGAGGCCAGCGAGTGGTGGTGGGTGGAAAGTATTCTACCTGGAGTTTGGTGACCAGTGGTGTCCAGGAGGGATCTGTTCTTGGACTTTTGCTCTTTGTAGTTTTTATAAATTATTTAGATGAAGAAGTGGAAGGGTGGATTAGTAAGTTTGTTGATGACACACAGGTCAGTGGTGTTGTAGATAGTGTTGAGAGCTGTTGCAAGCTACAACAAGACATTGACAGGAGGTAGAGCCGGGCTGAGAAGTGGCAGATGGAGCTCAATCTTGATAAATGCAAAGTGAGTCATCTTGGAAGGTTGAATTTGAATGCTGAATACAGGTTAAAGGCAGGATTCTTGGCAGTGTGGAGGAACAGAAGGATCATGGAGTCCACGTACATAGATCCCTCAAAGTTGCCACCCAAGTTGAGAGGGTTGTTAAGAAGGCTAATGGTGTTTTGGCTTTCATTAACAGGGGAATTGAGTTTAAGAGTCACAAAAGTTTGCAGCAGCTCCATAGAGCCCTGGTTAGACCACGCTTGGAATATTGTGTCCAGTTCATGTTGCCCCATCGTAGGAAGGATGTGGATGTTTTAGAGAGGGTGCAGAGGAGATTTATCAGAATGCTGCCTGGACTGGAGGGCTTGTCTTATGAAGAGAGGTTGAGTGAGCTAGGGCTTTTCACACTGGAGAGAAGGAAGAGAGGTGACTTGATAGAGATGTACAAGGTAATGAGTGGCATAGATGAAGTTGATAGCCAGAGATTTTTCCCCAGGGCAGAAATGGCTGTCACAAGAGGTTATAATTTTAAGGTGATTGGAGGAAGGTATAGGGGAGATGTCAGAGATAGGTTCTTTACGCAGAGAGTGGTGGATGCGTGGAATGCACTGCCAGCGGTGGTATTAAAGTCAAAGACATTAGGAACATTTAAGCGAGTGCAGGACAAGCACATGAACGGCAGTAAATTGGGAGGTGTGTACGTTGGGTTGATCTTAGATAAAGATAAATGTTTGGCCCATATCATGGGTCGAAGGGCCTGTACTGTTCTACATCCTATATTCTAAATTAATCTAATTCCATTTGTCAGCATTTGGCCTTAATCCCTGAAAGCCTTTCCTATTCATAAACCCATTCAGATTCCTTTTAAAGGTTGTAATTGTACCAGCCTCCTCCACTTCCTCTGGCAGCTCATTCCATAAATGCATCACCCTCTACATGAAAAAATTCCATAGAATTATACAACACAAAAACAGACCCTTCGGTCCAACCAGTCTATGCCAAACATCATCCTAAACTAAACTAGTCCCACCTGTCTGTTCCTGGCCCATATCTCTCCAAACCTTTCGTATTCATGTACTTGTCCAAATGTCTTTTAAAGGCTTTAATTGTGCCTGCATTAACCACTTCCCCTGGTGGCTCATTCCACATGAAAAACTACCCTCTTCAAAAAAAATGTTCCCCTCAGTCTTTTTTTAAATCTCTCTCCTCTCATTTTTAAAAATACCCCCTAGTTTTGAAATCTCCCATTTTATGGAAAAGACACCTACCGTTAACCCTATCGCTACCCCTCATGATTTTATAAACCTCCGTTAGATCACCTCTCAACCTTCTGTGCTGTGGTGAAAGAAGTCCCAGCCTATCTAGCCTTTTTATTAATAACTCAAGTGTTTCATACCTGGTAACATCTTGGTAAGTCTCTTCTGAACTCTCTTTACATTAATAATGTCCTTCCTATAACAGGGTGACCAGACCATGATGCATTACTCCAGTAGAGGCCTCAACAATGTCCTGTACAACCTCAACATGACTTACCAACTCCTAGAGTTGAAGGACTGAGCAATGAAAGCAAGCATACCAACATGTTCTTTCCAGTCTGTTTTAGTCATTCTAAATTGGCAGACTGGTTCTGCCAGTTCTGATGAAAAATCACATTCAAAGTGTTGACCTGTCTTTCTCCATTAAACACATACTGATCTGCAGCATGTAAGGTGTTCAGTGCAGCATTTGTTTCTGTTTTTAAAAATTGCAGTCCTGACTAAGAATGTTTACAGTGCAACTTTAGTGAGCTAGATCTGATCAACCTTAATGTACTATCTTTCATTTTAGGACTACTACCTTTCCCTCTTGGGCCCTGCAAATTTCCGAAAAGCCATAGAGGAAGCAGAAAGGCTTTCAGAAAGCCTCAAGTTAAGGTTTGTATACTTGCTGTGATCAAAGTTTATGTAAAGATTTGTAGCTCGGGTGCCAGTTGCAATTGTTGTGGGTATGTTCGCCGAGCTGAGAAGTTGGTTTCCAGATATTTCATCCCCTTTCTAAGTGACATCCTCAATGCTGTGGAGCCTCCTATGAAGCACTGCTGTACTTTCTCAGTTGAAATTTATTTGGTTCATTCCCACTGCTTCCATTTATCGATTCCAGTTGTTCATTGCAGTGGTCGGTACATTGGGTCTTGGTCAATGTTCTTATTGATGGAATATGTGGATAAGTGCAATGTTTCTAGAAATTCTCTGACTGTCCTCTGTTTGGCTTGTCCTATTATTGTTGTGTTGTCCCAGTCAAATTGTGGTTCTTGTCTGTGTGTATGGCTACTAGGGACAGCTGGTTTAGTGGCGTTTAGTAGCTAGTTGATGTTCGTGAACACAGATTGCTAGTTGTCTGTCTGTTTGTATTATATAATGTTTTGTGCAGGCCCTGCACAGAATCCTGTACACTATATTTATCCTGCACAACTCCACTCCTAGATGTGATAGTAGCAAGAGCACACAACAGGGAATGCACAAAAGTGTACAGAAAAGCCACACATGGACCAGACCATGAATTAGAACTGTTCTGGTGAGTTGTCTGAGCGTGACAGTTGGTTTGTGTTGTCATGAATCTGAATGGTTGGAGAAGTCTGGCTGTCAGTTCCGAGGCACACAAGGTAAAGTGGTCAGTGTGTTGGGTAGTAGCATGTCCTCATTGCGTTACTTATCTGCCAGGCAGCTGCAGGTGAAGTTTGGGGCTATCCGTTCTTGGCAAAGACTTTGTAGAGGTGTTCTTACTCTCTTTGCAGATCGGGAGTTCTGCAGTGTGTTGTAACCCTTTTGAACAGCGTCCTAATGCAACTTCTCTTGTGTGTGTTTGGATGGTTGCAGTTATAATTCAAGGTCTGTCTGTGTGTGTGGCTTTTCTGTATACTTTTACGTATTCCCTGTTCTGTATTATTTCTACTATCTCATCGTAGGAATGGGAGTCGGTTGTTAATTTTCTCCTCTGTTGTATATTTGATCCCTGTTAGCATGGTGTTGATAATCCGGTATGTGCTCTCAATCTCCTCTTGTAGTTATCACAAGTGTCGTCTACCTATCTGATCCAGAATTTGTCAGATTTGTGGGAGGGCTGTTTGTTCTCATCTTTGCATCACTGCTTCTGCTATGACCCTGGAGATGAGTGAGCCCATAGGTGTCCCATTGACCCATTGATTTGTTCATACATCTGGTTGTTGAATATAAAGTGTCGTCAAGCACAGGTCCAGTAGTTTGAGTATGCAGCTCTTGTTAATGGTTCCCCGTTGTGGTGTCTGCTCTGTTTGGTCAAGAGATTGGCTAATGTCAAAACCTTACCCAGAGAGACAATAGAGGTAAAGTTGCTGTGATTCCTATAGATTTGCAGTAATCGTGACTAGGACAAAATGACTTGGTTGGCTTCATACTTGAAAATTACAGGTCGGGGTAATGTTGGACCCTAGATGAGTGCTGGAAAAGCACTGCAGGTCAGGCAGCATCCAAGGAGCAGGAAAATCGATGTTTTGGGCAAAAGCCCTTCAGGAAGGAAGGGAGTCTCCGTTCCTGATGAAGGGCTTTTGCCCGAAACATCGATTTTCCTGCTCCTTGGATGCTGCCTGATCTGCTATGCTTTTCCAGCACCACTCTAATCTAGACTCTAATTTCCAGCATCTACAGTCCTCACTTTTGCCTAATGTTGGACCCTGTTAAAATATCCAGGTCCTGATCTTAACAGCCAATTCCCATTCCTGAATTAATAATTAAGGCCTGACTTCTGTCACCACTAACATGTATTGTTGATACCCCTCCCTGTGCAATAACTGGTTAGTGTTCATCCTGTTAGTATGTTTGGCTTTGTGTTTAACTGGAAATTAATGCAAGACTTTTCATTTTTCCTCATCTATTAGATATGAGGAGGCTGAAGTGCGTAAAAAGCTTGAAGAGAATGAAAGGCTGCAAGAGGAGAAGAGAAAACAGCAGGAAGAAGCCAAAAGCAAGGGATATGATAACAGTTTGAAAACAACAACTAAGAGTTCCTCGGATTGTTTTGGCATTAAGAAAAGAAATTTAAAGGTTATTATCTAGTTGAATACTAAGTCTTGCATTGGAAATTACCACAAACAACATTTTGTAATACTCAGCTTTAAATTCAGGGGTTAGTTTGTCTGAACATTGCATGATTTGAAATAGATGAGTTAGTTTGCTTTGGATTCTCACTCAAAAAATACTTGGAATCAGTATTGAATGTTCTGTGCTGCCAAAGCAAAGTATCTGATCCAAGAATGGCACTTGAGTTTTACTTCATATAAATAAATTGTAGTGTTTTTATAAAGTTGATAAAATGGAGACAGGTATGTTTGAAATATTAACCAGGAGTTTAAAGGTTTTACTTTTCTTTTATTTAGGAGGACTTTGAAGTAAATGACAAGAAAACGCATTCTGAGTGCAATGGTGAGATTTTTGTCATTGTTGCTTAGAGTCAATTCAATTCCATCTACAATTTGCCTTTCAGAACCAGAATTCTGCTCTCGGCAGAAATCAAGTTAAGAGTACCAATACTTTACTTGTAACTGAGGAAAAAAAAGTTTGGATAGGCAGTCATTGAGGAGCATTCTGCACACTTCCAAATACCTGCTTAAAGCTAGTAGCAGCTGCTTTTACTTGTTGATCCTGAACTTGCATGTGAAACAGAGACAATTTTGTGGTGGCAGCATTTTGCAGCTACATTGCTTTCCCTGATATTGGATTATTGAATGGTTACAACACAGAAGACCATTTTGTGACTTTACCTAACCATGCCAAATTTTCTGCAAAGCCAATTATATTAGTACCATTCCAACATCCATTCCCCATTGCCCCTTTCTATTTTTCTCAAGATAATTATCAAATTCCCTTTTGAAAGCCATCGTTTATATCTGCCTTCACTATATCCTCAGACAGTATATTTGAGATTTTTAAATTATACTTTCATTTTTTGGGTGGCATGGTGGCACAGTGCTTAGCACTGCTGCCTCACCACGTCAGAGACCCGGGTTCAATTCCCGCCTCAGGCGAATGACTGTGTGGAGTTTGCACATTCTCCCCGTGTCTGCGTGGGTTTCCTCCGGGTGCTCCGGTTTCCTCCCACAGTCCAAAAATGTGCAGGTCAGGTGAACTGGCCATGCTAAATTGCCCATAGTGTTAGGTGAAGGGGTAAATGTAGGGGAATGGGTCTGGGTGGGTTGCGCTTTGGCAGGTCGGTGTGGACTTGTTGGACCGAAGGGTCTGTTTCCACACTAAGTAATCTAATCTCATTTGGATATGCAAGTCACTGTCAAGGTGAGTATTTGTTGCCCATCCCTAATTGTCCTTCAGCAGATCGTGCTCATCTGGACACTTATTGTATTCTATCATACACTTGACCTGTGTCAAGTCAGGAAGATGAGTGGCTTGAAGGGGAACTTGCAGATTGTTGTGTTCCCATTTATCTACTGCACTTGTCCTCCTAAAATGAAGTGGTCACGTGTTTGGAAGGTGCTGTCTAAGCTACTTGCAGAATTCTTAGCCTCTGACCTTTTGTAATCATATTTAATAAAGCCATTCCAATTCAGGTGGCAATTCCCCAGGATGTCGTCATCACTTTAACGCAACAATCTTTGCTTCCTGCCCCTTCCAACAACAGAAAAAATTCTAATACTAATCTGACAAAGATCCCTCATGATGTTACTTGAATTAGGTATCTTCTTGGTCTTTTCCAAGGAGATTGAACCCAACTTCAATTTATTAATTTAGCTGAAATCCATTATTCCTGGATTTCTTTTTCCTCTTTCACATGCTTCCCAACCATTGGAAGACCCTCTAGGCTGAATCAACTTCCTTTTGTAATTTGCTTTTGTTTATAAAATCCCAAATTCTGTCTTTTTAACTGCTCTGCTATCTTCGAGAAGGATTTGTTCACATGTGCCCCCAAATCATTCTGTTTCTGTGCCCTCTTTAGTGTTGTCTTCAATTCATATTGTCCTTCGACCCAAATGCATCACTTTCATTAAATGTAATTGCCAATTAAGTGCCTATTCCAACTATGCCCTTTTGAAGTTTACTGTTTTCCTTCTAAGTTTGCATGCTTCCAACTTTGTGTTAAAGTTGGCCCCTTGTTTTAAAAAATTCTCAAGGTCAGGTTCGTAGGAGAGTAGTCTGACACAGAACAAACGACCAAGAGGCGAGTCTGCTAGAATATGCTTCAGCTTTTTATTCCCCGCAGCGTCGCCACAAACTTACAACGGGTCTGGCTTATACTCACTCTACATGTTACCGGAACTGGGAGCCGTCAGTTCTCGTAGAGCGGTTGCCAACAACCCACGCTCGGCGGTTAAACGTAACCCCGGAGCAGACTCCCCGAACTGGAGACTTTTCCAGCTGATATACTCTTTTCCAGATATAAACATTCATGTGAACAGCAGAGCAAGGCTAAAAAACACATTCCATTCTGGTTACATACAGATAAGAAGATTCACACGGGACTAAGCAACACCTCCATTCCGGTTAGATTCACACATGTATTGGGACATAATTTTTTAACCGTTTCACCACATTCCACTGCTTGGAATTTTACACCACACCCCTGCACATTCATGTCCGGGTCAATAATATGCATCAAGCGACGTGCTGGTCCACTTACTTCCTGTATTTAATCATAGCATAAAAATGGGTGTTTTTTTTGTTTTTAGAGATTGCACTTCTCACATCATCTCTCCCATTTTGATTGATTGAACTGCTGGTTGCTTTGGTGATATGACTATCTGCTTTGCAAACAGATTCACTTCAGGGAGCAGTAACTGCAGAAAAGTTGTTTGCAATGATGCAAGATGAAAACACTGAAATGATCATTATGGATGCACGAAGCTCCAAGGATTACCAGGAATCTCATATGCAGGTGGCCAGATCACACTGTATAAGTGTACCAGAGGAAGCTGTCAGTCCAGGGTAGGAAATAGAGTGCAAGTTTGCAAAAGTGTTGATAACTGCTATAACAGTTTGACAAGAAATTAGTGTATTTTAATTTAACTTTATAACAAAATGGCCTGCTGAGAGAAAGGAACTGAATGATTGATTGATTTTAAAACTGTCTTCTACAGCATCACTGTTAACCAGATAGAGTTGAAACTTCCAGAGGAGTCAAAAGAGATATGGCGAAAGCGTCAATTTGTTGATTACATAATTTTGTTGGATTGGGACAGTTCTGTTGACCAGGTGAAAAGAGGAACCATTCTTCAGAGCCTCAAGGATGCACTTTATAAGGTTTAGAATTTTTTTTCTCAAGAACTATTCAATTGCATTTCATGTTGTACATGTTACGTATGAACATACAAATGAGCAGAAGTAAACTGTTCTGCCCTGCCATTCAGTAAGATTATTGATCTGATTGCTCCACATTCCTGGCTAACACAATGATCTTTCATCCACCTTGCTTATCACAAATCTAGCTACCTTTGCCTTAAAAAAACAAAATTCAACAGCTCTGCTTCCAGTTTCTGAGGAATGGTGTTCCAAAGACACTGTACCCTCAGACAACATATCTACTCATCAGCCTTAATTGGGCACACATTTTTGTTTTGAACGGTTATGCCTAGCTCTAGATTTTTCCCATGAGCGGAAGTGTTTTTCCAACATTCACTGTCAAGCCCCCTGGATGTTGCAACCTTACCTGAGTAATTTGGGGAGATTAGTGAAACAAAGTTGAAGTTTTCTCTTATTTTTGTTCTCCCTCATTTCATTCTCACAGTAACCCTGTAAACTAGAAGTGCAAATCACAGGATGAGTCACAATTTGAGAGTTTCTAACATAGTTAATACAGTAGAAGCTTTTTGTAATGGAAGGATAAGTGCAAGGCCACTTGCCAAAAGCATACTGAATTTTCAACATAAGCTTCTTCAATGCAGTGGGATAGCCAGATAATTCTCCGGAGTGAACCACTAGTATTGGAGGGTGGCTATGACAGCTGGCTCCTCTGCTATCCAATGTACACTACGAATGCCAAAGTGACTGTTCCAAAGAAAGAACCTCCTGGAGCTGTACAAGTGTCCTGTGAGTACCACTACTTAAATAAGCAAGGCTGTGCACTTTCTCAATCATTCTTGTATATCTTTAACAAGAAAGATGAAAAGCATCCACCAAGTGTGGACATGGTTCTTTGCAATATGTGCTGCATGGTAATTTTTTAAAAATATGAATACCTGCTGCTTACTGCTCCATCAGAAATGGACATGGAGGAAACATAAATTAAATTCAGTAATCCTTGTAAAACATTTCCATTTTAGCATTTGTTTTGCAATTTCAGGTAGCTGGGGTGAAATGAGGCATGGAATCTGAATTGATGTTTTGAGTCCAACTTTTAAAGTCAAAACACTAACTATTGTTTTCTGCACAGTTCATGTAATTTCTGCTGAATTTCTTCAGAATTTTTTATTTAAGATCTCCACCAGCCATAATAATTTGCCTTTATTTTTAGAAATGTGGGATGATGCAGTATCTTTGTGAGTTTTACTTAAATAAGGGCAACTATAAGTGCATGAAAACAGATATAACTACAGTGGGATGGCAAATTTGATTCAGCATTAGATCAGTGGAAATGCACTGAAGATATGCAATGGGATATATTGGAATAATCAGATACATTCCAACCACAAGTGAAAAATCCTAAGCGGACCCACCATCTGTGATAAACTAGAAATGTTAAAGATAGTATCAAGTTTAAGGTAAAAAGCATGTAATTCAACAAACATGGTCAGTAGTTCAGAAGATTGAACAATTTTTTTTAAGAACAAAGAATGTCTGACTAAAAGATTAATCAACATGGAAAAAATTATCTATGGTAGAAATAAGTACAAATTGAGTTTGCACACATACTTAGAAATGAAAAAAACAGTGACTGTACATCCTATAGAAACTGAATCTGGGAAATTAATAATGGACAATAAGGAAACAACAGATGAACTGAACAGATATTTTGTATTAGTTTTCATCATAGAGGATGCAGGTAACATCTCGAAAATGGAAAGGGGAGGTAGGAATTTAAGAAAATTGGGATCTCCATAAAATTGGAGCACACTCCCTCCACCACTGATGCTCAGTAGCATCAGTATGTACCATTTGCGAGGAGCATTGCAGAAATTCATCAAAGATCCTTAGATAGCTTCATCTAGGGGTCTTAAGTTTTTAAGTGGCTAGCAAGATAGTTGACAGATTGATTCTAATTTTCCAAAATTCTGTAGGTGCCAGAAAGGATCCATTTGATCAGATATAGTGAATGTAATTCTTCGAAAATGGAGGAAGACTGAGAACAAGAAATTACAGGCCTGTTAGCTTGACACCTGCAGTAGTTCCTCGGTAGTATTCTAGGCCCAGTCAGCTTCGGTTTCTTCGTCAACGAATTTCCTTCCATCCCAAGGTCAGAAGTAGGAATGTTATATGATAACTGTACAATATTCAGCACCATTTGGAACTCAGCTAATGGAGCAGTCCATGTTCACATGCAACAAGATCTGGACATTATCCAGACTTGAGCTGACAAATGGCAAAGTAATATTTGTGCCACCCAAATGCCAGGCAATGACCATCTCCAACAGGAGACAATTTATCTATCATTGCTGAATCCCCAACAATTAACATCCTGGGAGTTATCATTGACCAGAAACTCAACTGGAATCTTCATATAAATAGTCACTATAAGAGCCGGTCAGGGGCTGGGAATACTGCGGCACCTGACTCCCTAAAGTGTCCACCATTTTACAAGCCCCAGGTCCGGAGTGGAATGAAATATGCTCCATTTGTCTGGATGGATGCAGCTCCAGCAAAATTCAAGAAGCTTGACACCATCCAGGACAAAGCAGTCTGCTTGATCAGCATCACGTACAAGTACACTCCCTCCACCTTGGAGGCTCAGTACCATCACTGTGTACCATCTGCGAGGAGCACTGCAGAAATTCACCAAAGGTCCTTAGAGAGCCCCTCCAAACTCATGAACCACTTCAGTCTAGAAGGATTAGGGCAGCAGCCACTCATCCAATCTGAGAAATGTCACTATTCCATCGTTGTCACTGAAGTGTCAGGAGCAAGAGAGGGTGTCGTGCTTGGATAATTCCTGCCAGCTAATGTGGAACTTTTGCTCTTTACCTGTGCTTGAGTCTAGGAGAAGGGGAATTAATTTCAGGTGCACAAAATGGGAGAGGCTTGCCTCTTAACAACTGCACCCTTAAAGAGAAATGTGAAACCACTTGTACCTGACCAGATGAGACAGTAATCGTAATCCTGTAGTTTTTGATGATCTTATAATTGATGGAATGACAGAGTCTGCCATATCTGTGGATCTTGTGTGTAAAACAGTAATTTCTTTTTTATTGCACATTCTCCTCCCTAAACACTGTTATCATACTTTGCCTATTTGCCTTGTCTAGAGACAGTACAATCAGGCCATTTGACCCATTGTGTCTGTTCCATCATTCAATCATGGCTGATACATTTCTCAACCCCTTTCTCAGGCCTTCTCCCCGTAACCATTGATCACTTTGCTAATGAAGAAGCCATCTATTTCTGTCCTACATACAGTCAGTGATTTAGCCTGCACAGCCTTCTGTGATGATGAATTCCACAGATTCACCAATTTCTGATGAAATTCCTCTGCATCTCTTCGAAAGGGTCATCCCTTCACCTGGAGGCCTTGTCCTCCGGTCCTAGTCACACTTCCTTGTGGAAACATCAGCTCCTGTCTACTGTATCCAGGTCTGTTTCAATGAACTACCTCCTTTCATCCAACTTTATAAATTGCATTGAGTACATACTGAGAGTCTCCAGTGCCTCCTTATACGAGATGCCCTTCATCCCTAGTATCATTCTTGTAAATGGCCTCTGGACCCCTCCAACACTGGCACATCCACCCTTAAAAACGGGGCCCAAAGCTGCACACAATACTCCAAATGCATTCTGACCAGAATTGTATAGAGCTTCAGCAGTACATCTCTACCTAACTGCCAACTGAATCTACGTGTTAAGAATCCTGAACTAGGACTCCCCTTTTGTGCTTCAGATTTCTAAAGCCTTTTCCCATTTAGAAAATAG
The DNA here is from genome assembly GCF_037043375.1 of Chiloscyllium plagiosum. Taxonomy (NCBI): domain Eukaryota; kingdom Metazoa; phylum Chordata; class Chondrichthyes; order Orectolobiformes; family Hemiscylliidae; genus Chiloscyllium; species Chiloscyllium plagiosum. The sequence goes on along the minus strand of NW_028270177.1, from coordinate 1,005,575 downwards.
TCCATGCCTCTATTCTTCCTATCAGTGCATAAACTTATACTTTGCCACATTGCATTTCATGTGCCACTTTGTCCACTTTCCTAGCCTGTCCAAGTCCTTTGCAGCACCCCACTCACTAACACTACCTGGCTGTCCTTTGTCTAACTTATTACTTAGAATTCTAACAGATTTTTCAGACATGACTGTCCTTGTTGAGCTGTGCTGACTCGGTTCTATTTTAGGGTGTAGGTTTGATATCCAGACGTTTCATTACCTGGCTAGGTAACATCATCAGTGGCGACCTCCAAGTGAGGTGAAGCTGTTGTTTCCTGCTTTCTATTTATATCTTTCTCCTGGATGGGGTTCCTGGGGTTTGTGGTGATGTCATTTCCTGTTCGTTCTGAGGGGTTGATAGATGGCATCTAGATCTGTGTGTTTGTTTGTGGCGTTGTGGTTGGAGTGCCAGGCCTCTAGGAATTCTCTGGCATGTCTTTGCTTAGCCTGTCCCAGGATAGATGTGTTGTCCCAGTCGAAATGGTGGCTTTTTTTATCCGTGTGTAGGGCTACGAGGGAGAGAGGGTCGTGTCTTTTTGTGGCTAGCTGGTGTTTGTGTATCCTGGTGGCTAACTTTCTTCCTGGTTGTCCTATATAGTGTTTGTGGCAGTCCTTGCATGGAATTTTGTAGATGACGTTGGTTTTGTCAAAGGGATGTACTGCATCTTTTAAGTTTGTTAGTCAGACAATGTCATCTACAAAGTTCCATGCAAGGACTGCCACAAACACTACATAGGACAAACAGGAAGAAAGTTAGCCACCAGGATACACGAACACCAGCTAGCCACAAAAAGACACGACCCTCTCTCCCTCGTAGCCCTACACACGGATAAAAAAAGCCACCATTTCGACTGGGACAACACATCTATCCTGGGACAGGCTAAGCAAAGACATGCCAGAGAATTCCTAGAGGCCTGGCACTCCAACCATAACGCCACAAACAAACACACAGATCTAGATGCCATCTATCAACCCCTCAGAACGAACAGGAAATGACATCACCACAAACCCCAGGAACCCCATCCAGGAGAAAGATATAAATAGAAAGCAGGAAACAACAGCTTCACCTCACTTGGAGGTCGCCACTGATGATGTTACCTAGGTAATGAAACGTCTGGATATCAAACCTACAGCTCAGCGAGCAAACCTACACCCTAAAATAGGACCTGAGCTACAAGCCTTGCATCAGTCCTATTTTACCATGCACTTCCAAGTACTTTGCAATCTCATATTTTATAATGGACTCTTAAATCTTACCAAGGTTAACTGGTCTATAGTTTCTTGTCTTCTGCCTCCCTCCTTTCTTAAACAGGATTTTACATTTGGCATTTTCCAGTTCTCGGGGACCCTCCCTGACTCCAGTGATTCCTAAAAGATGGACATCAATGCCTCCACATTTGCCTCAACTATATCCTTCAGAACTATAGGGTGTATTCCATCCAGTCTGGGTGATTATCCACCTTTCAGCTTCCCCAGAACCACCACCTTAGTAATGGCCACTACAGTCACCTCTGTTCGTTGATTCGAATTTCTGCTGTGCTGCTGGTGTATCCCACAGTGTATCACAAGACTATTCAGCATTGCAAGTCTTAACAGTCTAGTTGTATAAGAAGGGTGCACTTAGTAATGATGAGAAGACTATTAAAAGCTAACTGTTAGAATTGGTGCTGCAACTGATTTCATCTGCTGAGTATTACAGAAATCAGACTTGTTGATCAATAATTTGGAGTTCAATTTGTGGACATCACAAAAGGTCAGCACAGTGGTCGATCTATATTTAATGGCAATACAAAATCAGCTTTTGAATACGGTGCTGCATTCATTCTTTTTCATAGTGAATTTCAGTTACCCAACCTTGGAGGAACCCCCACAACCTTCGAAAGACCTTAATGAAAATAAGGCTGTCCAAGAATTGGAAATTTGTAATGAACATCTATCTTTGCTCGAAGAGACACCAAAAAAAGTCAACCTAAAAACTATCAATGTGCCTAATGGTATCCTTGCCCCTGGGGTTCCAGTCACTGGGCAACCTATTGCAATGAAGACCATTCCACAGGTATGTGCGGTATGTTATGTTTGTACAATATTGCCTTATTCCTGCTTCAGTAGTTCTTCTTTCATCTGTGCCTGTGCCCGTTGCCAATTAACTCATTTGATTTTGCTTCCTTCGTCGTTAGTGCCTGTGCAATTGATTTTAGTAAAATGGACTCTTGCAACATGTTGAGCTGATGGGGAAGAAGGAAATAGAATACTGGGCAAGCTTTCTTGTTAACATTCAAACAACTATTTGAATCAGGTTTGCAAGAACATTTAAAGTTAGTGTCATGACCATACCAGTCGTTTCCCATTGATCTGGGAGCTAAGAACTTGTGTAAGCTCATATGTAGCACTCCTCGTTTTTCAGTATTTAAATTTGGAAAAAAACCCAGCACAGCTTTATACTTTATGCAAGACAAAAGGTTAGTGCATTGCATAACTACAGTATTGCAGAGATCTCGGGAGCATTTTTGAAGCCAAGTCCAGCCATCATGCTCGGTATTGCCACATGTCACCTACTTAAAGTGCTAGTTATAATGAGAATGAAATTGAAATCAGTATGCATTACCATTGCAAGTCTCACATGAAGATTCCCTTTCTGAAGTGAAGGGTTCAAAATTTGAAATTAGATTCAGCTGTGATTTTGTAGTTGAATAGTGAGACTTTTCCTTTGTAGTATGCTGAGTACAGCAGCTTCAGAGAACGCATGAAGGCCCTTCTTCCTTTGAAAACTGAGAACACTTGATCACTTGGGTTACTTTGCAGCAGAGCAGGATGAAATTCTGGGTGCCTTCATCTAAATCCTGGTATCCGGAAGAAAGACCAATTCTCATGGTGATCGGACCTGACTTCACAAATGTTCCTGAGATCTCTACAATAAAATGGCGGTTCAAAGCCACATTTTTAAACAGTTCACAACTCAAAAGTGGCAGCTATCTCATATTGTTGAATTGTCCTTCCATATTGGATATTGGGAATATAATAAGAATAGGCCGTTCAGTCCCATCAAGTCAGTCCTAGAACGGTGTAGCAAGGGACAGACCATTTTGTGCAACTCGTTTGTGCCAACCAGATATCCTAAATTAATTTAGTCCCATTTGCCGGTACTTGGCTCATATCCTTTTAAACTCTTCGTATTCATATTCCCATCCAGATGCCTTTTGAATGTTTAAATTGTGCAAGCCTGCACCACTTCCTCTGGCAGCTAATTCCATATATGCACCACCCTCTGTGTGGAAAGAATTGCTCCTTAGGTACCTTTTTATATCTTTGCCCTCTCACCTTAAACCTATGCCCTCTAGTTTTAGACTCCCCCATCTCGGAAAAGACCTTGGCTATTCACCCTATCTACGCGCCTCATGATTTCGTAAACTTCTATAAGGTCACCTGTCCGCCTCCGATGTTCTAGGGAAAATGCCCCAACCTATTCAGCCTCTCCCCATAGCTCAGACACTCCAACACTCCAACCCTGCAACATACTTGTAAATGTTTTCTCAACCTTTTCAAGTTTCACACATCCTTCCTATAACCAGGACACCAGAATTGAACACTATTCCAAAAGTGGCCTAACCAATCTCCTGTACAGTCACAATATGACTTCCTAACTCCTATGACCAATAAAGGCAAACATACTAAGGTGTTCACTATCTGGTCTACCTGCAAATCTACTTCCAAAGAGCTATGAGCCTGCACTCTTTGCTCAGCAACACTCCCCAGAGCCTTAACATTGTGTATAAGTCCTGCCTCGATTTGCCTTTCCAAGATGCAGCACCTCACATTTTTTCAAAGCTAAAATCCATCTGCCACTCATCAGTCCACCAGCCCATCTGATTAAAGTTCCTTTCTACTCTGCAGTAACCTCCTTCGCTGCCCACTTCACCTCCAATTTTGGTGTTATGGACACACTTACTAAACATACCAGCTATATTCCCATCCAAATCATTTATTCATGACAAAAAACAGTGGACCCAGCACAGATCCTTGTGGCACACCGCTGGTGGCAGATATTAAGTCTGAAAAACAACCCTCCACCACCACCCTCTGTCTTCTACCTTTGAGCCAGTTCTGTATCCAAATGGCGAGTTCCCCCTGTATTCCATGAAATCTAACATTGCTAATAAGTCTACCATGCGGAGCCTTATCGGACACCTTACTGAAGTACATATAGATCATCTCTACCGCTCTGCCCTCATCAAACCTCTTCATTACTTCAAAAGACTCAATCAAGTTAGTGAGGTACAATTTCTCACATGCAAAGCCATGTTGACTATCACTATTCAGTCTTTGCCTTTCCAAAATACAGGTATGTCCCAAACTTTCTCCTGGGCTGGAATGTAGATCTATCCTTTTCTCAAACTGCAAAAATATTTTTTGTAGTTGTTTCAGCCATTAGGTTAAATGACTCCCAATATTTCAGGTTTGTGGTGAGAGGGGAAAACTTCATGTCTTCAGGGATGCCATTATCAAATAGTTTCTGTTTAACCTTTAAAGTGTTCATTGAATTTTGATTCCTAAACTAAAAGAAAATGTGGAAATAGGCAAGGGGTAGACTAGTGGCCCCATTGCACCCACTTCACCATAATCATGGCTAATATTCAATTGCAATGTCATTCACTCATGTTACTAAAGATAGATTAGCTCTCTTTACAGATGATAACAACCTCTTCCTGACAGCTAGTGCTTAATTTACAGAAGGTAATATACTTAACTAAAAGAGCATCTTATGGTCTCCACGTGTATCTGAAAGCTATTATTAGCTCACCCTGGGAAAACGCAAATTATCATTGCCCAGCACTGACTTGGACTCGCCAAACATTGTGGCTACAAGAGCAAGTCAGAGCTTGGAATTTTGTAGAGATCAATCCCCTCCTCACTTCCAAAGCCTGACCACCATCTGTGAGACATTGGTCAGGAATGTGATGGAATACTGTCGACTTGACTCGATGGGTGCAGCTTCAACAACACTTCAAGTCAAAATAAACCCTTCCAAATGCCTTTTAAATGTTGTAATCCTACTAGGCTCCACCACTTTCTCTGCAACTCCTTCCATACACGCAACACCCTCTGCCTGAAAAAGTTGCCCCTTAGGACCCTTTTAAATCTTTCCCCTTTCACCTTAAACCTATGCTGTCTATTTTTAGACTCCCCTACCCTCAGAAAACGACCTTGGCTATTCATCCTATCGTGCCCCTCATGATTTTATAAACCTCTACAAGGTCACCCCTTGGCCTCCAACACTCCAGGGAAATAGCCCCAGCCTTTTCAGCCTCTCCCTGTAGTTCAAACCCTCCAAACCTGGCAACATTCCTGTAAATCTTTTCTGTACCCTTTCAAGATTAACGCCATCTTGCCTGTATCAAGGAGAACCGAATTGAACACAATATTCCAAAAGTGGCCTAACCAATGTCCTGGAAAGCTGCAGTGTGAAATTGTAACTCCTGTACTCAGTGCACTGATCAATAAATACCAAAAGCCGCCTTCACTACCCTGTCTACCTGCAACTCCACTTTCAAGGAACTATGACCTGCAGTCCAAGTTCTTTGTTCAGTAACACTCCACGGGAACCTATCATTAAGGGTATAATTCCTCCCCTGGTTTGCCTTAGCAAAATGCAACACCTCACATTTACCTAAATTAAACTCCATCTGCCACTCCTCGACCTATTTGATGAAGGTCCCACCGTACTCTGAGATAACTCCTTCGCTGTCATTTTTCTTTCGCAAAAACCAGTGGACCCAGCACTGATCCTTCTGGCACACCACTGGTCTGAAGATAGGAGACGGTGGTGGCAGAGGGTTGCTTTTCAGACTGGAGGCCTGTGACTAGCGGTGTGCCACAAGGATCAGTGCTGGGTCCACTTTTTTTTTGTCACTTTTTTATATTCACATCCAAATGATTTATATATGAGGAATGATTACTAAGTTTGCAGATGACACCAAAATTGGTGGTGTAGTGGGCAGCGAAGGAGATTATCTCAGAGTACAATGGGACCTTCATCAGAAAGGAGACAGAAGGTGGTGGAAGAGGGTTGCTTTTCAGAGCACAGGGGCCTGTGACCATCTTCTATGTGATCTAATTTTGCTAACCAGTCTACCATACAGAACTTTGTCAAAAGCCTTGCTGAAGTCCATATAGATATGGTCGACCATGGTCACTTCTTCAAAAAAACTCAAGTTAGTGAGTTAAGATTTCTCACAAGCAAAGCCATATTGATACACTCTCATCCATCCTTGCCTATCCTAATACATGTAAATCCTGTCCCTCAACAACTTGTCCACCACTGCTGTCAGGCTTTGTTGAATTTGGGCAATCTGCGATTACTTTCAGCCTATCCAAAAGGGTAGCAGTTAGCATCTGTATAACCTGGAATTAAGGTTCACTAAACACATAAGTTGCAAAAGAAATTGGCTATTTTTGTCTAACTCTTTTTCTTTTAGGATTTAGAAATATCATTAACTTTGATTACCAGAAGAGTATCAAATTGTTTTTTTGAGCTCATTAAAATTAGCAATATAATCCCAGAACAGTTAGATTAACAATATTCCTTTTCCGACCTCCGTTTCTTTTTAATTGGGTCTGGGTTCTCCCTACGTGCACCTCCTCTCCCAATGCAATACTATCCCACCCGAATAAATTCATGTCCCAAACATTCCACATTGTAATCACTGTAATTGAAGTCCTTTTCAGAATTTATTGATTTGTATCCAATCATTCAGAGGCAGACAGGAGGGGCCAATGAGACTTTGTGCGTTTTTCCTTCTACTTCTGGAGAATCTCGATGCTGTTTTTATATTTTGAATTGATTGTACAATTTAAGGTTGAAAATATACAGAGAATCGTAAGTTATTATCTACCTAATTCTGTTTAATAAACCTGTAGTTTGAGTGTCTGGCATATTTTTGTGGGTAGTCACTGGTCTCTCAAGTTAGGTTTGAGGTTCAAGACCCTCTCCAGTAGTTGGGTACAGAAAACCAGGCTCTCTCTTCACTACAATACTGAGCCAATGCTGATTTTCAGTTGAATCATGAAGCTGAGAATTTGTATTCCCCTTAGGGTGGATGGTTGCAAGATCAGAAGGCTCTGTTTGCAAGATGAGCAGTGCATTCTCTGGACGTTATTTCTTCGCAGTTTTTGAGAGGTGCTGTGGGCAAAACTGCTTTATCCCTGTATTTCAAAGGTGATCCCACTCCAATGGCTGTAGCTGCTTTGAGGTATCCTGTAGTTGTGAAAGATGCTATATCAATACAAGTCTTGCTTTTATTTGCTCCCAGCCCCTCTCTCACTTTTTAAATATGTTCACTTCCATTGTATGCAAGTGTTCTAGGCCATGAAGATAACTGCGCTTTTATATATTTTAAACAGATTGATCGAACTAAAAAACCTTCACTGAAACAGCCAAATCGATCACTGTCTAAATCAGAGGTGGTTGGTGCTGACAGTCTACCTGTTCACAATGGACCAGTGATTCCTGATCGGTCAACAAAGCCCTGTATAGAATCACAGAATTCACTGACTGATGAAGAGAGAAATCAGATTCATGCTGAAGCAGCTCTAATTGGTGAGAAGGCCAGAAAGGAGAGAGAACAGCGTGAGCGAAGGCAGGAAGAAGAAAGAAAAGAGAAGGAGAGATTGGAGAGATTAAGGGAAGAAGAGTGCAGAGAAAAAGAACCGTGTGAAGAGGAAGAGAAAGAGTTCAAAACAAAAGCTGACCAAGAAAGAGAACCCAAAGAAAATGAGGAACAGAGAGCACAGGAAAGTGAAGACAACCAGCAAAAAGAAGAAGCTGAAAAGAAAGGATTGGCAGAACAAAAAAAGACATCTCCAGAAAAAGGCAAAATTGAGAGTCAGATAAGAGATCAAGCAGACACAAGGAAAAGTGGTGAACAATCTGTCTCTGAGTTGGAAGGACTTCGTGGCACAAACTTAGAGAAGCAGGTACTTAGAAATTTTTTTTTGTAAATGCAATAAAGAAGTGCTAACAAAGGCAAACCATCATATTAATTTTAGGAACACAGATGTTGTAGGTATTCGACAATATTGAGTAACCTGCTGAATTGAATTATGTCTGCCCATTTTTATACATCATAGAAGCGATAGAAATTAGGAGCCAGAATAGGCCATTCGTTATGATCATGATTGATCATCCAACTCAATAGCCATGTCATGCTTTTCCCCACAAATCCTTTGATCATTTTAGTACCAAGTGCTATATCCATCGCTGCCTTGAAATCATGCAGTGTTTTGACCTCAATGGCTTTTTGTGGTAGCAAATTCCACCCCCTTAACCACTCCCTGGGTAAAGAAATTTTACCCCATATCCTTAGACTGTAGCCCCTGGTTCTGGACATCTGTCCTGTCATTTGTGGGCGGCACGGTGGCACAGTGGTTAGCACTGCTGCCTCACAGCGCCAGAGACCCGGGTTCAATTCCCGACTCAGGCGACTGACTGTGTGGAGTTTGCACATTCTCCCCGTGTCTGCGTGGGTTTCCTCCGGGTGCTCCGGTTTCCTCCCACAGTCCAAAGATGTGCAGGTCAGGTGAATTGGCCATGCTAAATTGCCCGTAGTGTTAGGTAAAGGGGTAAATGTACGGGAATGGATGGGTTACGCTTCGGCGGGTCGGTGTGGACTTGTTGGGCCGAAGGGCCTGTTTCCACACTGTAAGTAATCAAATCTAATCTTAAAACCTTTCCTGCACCTATCCTGTTTCATCCTGTTAGAAATTGAGGTTTCAATTAAATTTCCCCCAACCACTACCATTTTTCTGGACTCAAGCAAATCTCATCCTAACTAGTTAAAACTCCCTTAATGTGTTAGTCGGATGAACCTTTACTGCATTCCCTCTATAGTAAGAACATCCTTCCTCAGATAAGGTGGTGAAAATTACACTTAAAATCCCAAATGTGGTCTCACCAAGGCCCTGTGTAACTGCAGCAAGACATCTGTACTTCTGCATTCAATCTTCTTGCTGTAAAGGCCATCATTCTATTTGCCTCTGTACCTGCATATAACTTCACTGTCCATCACCAAAGCATGGCAGCAACATTACTGACAGAGAGCCCTGAAGAGCGTAACCTGTCACAAGCCCACCAACAGAAGAAAGAAAAGTCTATTTGAGTCTCAACTTTGCCATTTTACATTTTGCAGCTGCATCTCTCTACAAATGACATGGTTTCCTGTGATGGTGAAGCTCTGCATTGCTGAGGTCATCCTCAACTCTCATTACTCTAATTTTTTTTCTCTTTGGAGTGTGTGGATGATTTATTTAAGTGCGAGGAGCCTTGAACTTCTTTTGCATGGCCACATCTGTGCAGGGACCTTTCTGCACATGGTATAGAAAAAAAGCACACTTTTGCATTGAGATACTACTGCTAACAAATACAATAAATTCCAGGATATCCCTGCACCTCCATAAGGTACTGTGGGCCATCAGTAGCCAAATTGATTCACTCCATTCTCCATCTTATCCAGTAGACCCCTCATTCTACTATTGAGCTCACCCTAACTGTGGCTCATTGTGGAAAGGGTAAGAACTTGCAAGAAGCAGTACCAGGCCCACCTAATAATGAGCTCTACATATGTGCTAAATAGTAGAAACTACCCGAGTGGACATAATTTCTTGTAATTTAACCCTTCGCGTCCCAGTATTATTCTAGTAAATATCTCACTGCATTCATTCCAAGATCAACACTTCCTTCTGACCTGTAGTGCCAAGCACTACTTGGTACTTGGCGATTGTCTAACCAGGGTTTACCTGTTCTTGACACTTTAATGAACCTTTACTTGTATGGTCAAGTTTCAAGACCTCCACTTGTGTTGATGTAGAGTTATCATGCTGTAATTAGATACCCCGTCAGTGAAAGTGCCACTGGTAATAATAGGCTTTTACAGAAACAATTTTGAAATTGTAAGTATGAACATAGTTAAAAAGGAAAGACAAAATTCATACTTCAAAACAGTGAGAAAATGCTGTCTGTGGCTCTCCTTTGAACTATCCACTTGGTAAGTTTCCTAATTCTGTTTTTTGGAACCGTGGAATATATGTGCTTGATTTGTGAAAACAGTTTTATTGCTGATAATTTTTTTTGTCATCTGCACAAAGCCTTTAACGATCATTTTTATTTAATATAGGAACATAGAGATACATTAACCAGAGCAAGGAGTGAGGAAATGGGCCGAACAGTTCCAGGCTTACCCCAAGGATGGATGAAGGTATGGTAACCAGGTTGACTTTTGGCCAAAAACACTTTCTAAGGAATTAGAAAGCGTTTGCATTTTCCTGCCGAACTCTAGGAAGATTGTGGTGTTTTCTCATCAATCTGTTCAGAAATGTTAATAACATCTCTGGAGCAGATGAGACCTGAATTACCCAGACCTTAACAGTTTTGAATACTATTGGGGGAGATGGCTCACCAGGGGAAGGCAGCAGTAGTCAAGTTCATGTCACCGTGGCTGACTCAGCTGTACAGAAGGGCGAGAAAAAAGAATGAAAGGGCTATAGTCGTAGGGAATTCAATTGTAAGGGGAATAGACAGACTGTTCTGTGGTTGAAAACGTGACTTCCGAATGGTATGTTGCTTCCCAGGTGCAAGGTTAGGGATGTCTCAGATCGGCTGCAGGTCATTCTGAAGGGGGAGGGTGAACAGCCAGCTGTTGTGGTGTATATAGGCACCAGTGATATAGGCTAAAAAAAAAAGGGGTGAGTTCCTGCAAGCAGAATTTTAGGGAGTTGGGAGCTAAGTTTAAAAAGTAGGACCTCAGAAGTAGTAATCTCAGGATTGCTACCAATGCCATGCTAGTCAGTGGAAATAAAAGAATAGGCAGGATGAATACATGGCTTGGGAGGTGGTGGAGGAGAGAGGGGTTCAGATTTTTGGGACATTGGGACCAGTTCTGGGGGAGGTGAGACTATTAAAATTGGGTGGTCTATACCTAGGCAGGACTGGAACCAATATCCTTGGGTGTGTTTTTGCTAACGCTGCTGGGAAGGGTTTAAACTAACGTGCCAGGGGGATGGGAACCAAATGAGGTGGTTGGTGGACAGTAAACAGGTAGTAACTGAAACCAGTAAGGAACTAGATACCGAACCCCTTTCTTGATGAAGAGCTTATGCCTGAAATATTGATTCTCCTGCTCCTCAGATGCTGCCTGACCTGCTATGCTCTTCCAGTGCCACATTCTCAACCCAAGACACTGAAGTCGGCATGATTAAGGGGAAGAGTAGGCAGGGACCAGATGATGAACGTAAAGGGACTGGTGGTCTGAGGTGCATTTGTTTTAATGTGAGAAGTTTAGTAGGTAAAGCAGATGCACTTGGGGCTTGGGTTAGTACCTGGTAGTATAGTGTTATTGCTATTACTGAGACTTGGTTGAGGGAAGGGCATTATAGGCAACTAAATATCCCAGGATATAGATGCTTCAGGAAGGATAGACAGGGCAGTCTAGGGGGTGGAAGAGTTGCATTACTGGTCAGAAAGGATATCACAGCTGTGCTGAAGGAGGGAACTGTGAAAGACTCTAGCAGTAGGTAATATGGGCAGAGCTCAGAAATAGAAAAGGTGCAGAAGCAACGTTGGGGCTGTACTACAGGCCTCCCAACAGCGAGCATGAGAGAGAGGTACAATAGATTATGGAAAGATGTAGGAGCAACAGGGTGGTGGTGATGGGAGATTTTAATTTTCCCAACATTGACAGGGATTCACATGGTATTAGAGGTGTAGATGGAGCTGAATTTGTAAGGAGCATTCGGGAGGGTTTAATAGAGCAGTAAGTAAATAGCCTAACTCAGAAGGGTTAGAAGAAGCTCATGCTGGACCCAGTGTTAGGGAATGAGACCGGCCAGGTGGTTGAAGTTTCAGTGGGAGGTTACTTTGGGAATAGTGATCCTAATTCCGTAAGTTTTAGAATACTCATGGGCAAAGATGAGAGTGGTCCTAAAGGAAGAGTGCTAAATTGGGGGAAGGCCAACTATAGCAAAATTCAACAGGAGCTGGGGAATGTGAATTGGGAGCAGCTGTTTGAGGGTATATTTGATATTTGGGAGGCTTTTAAAGAGCGGTTGATTAGATTGCAGGACAGACATGTCCCTGTGAAAATGAAGGATAGAAATGGCAAGATTAGGGAACCATAGATGACAGGTGAAATTGAGTCTTGCGAAGAGGAAAAAGGAAGTGTACATAAGGTCTAGGTGACCGAAAACAGATGAAGCTTTGGAAGAATATTGGGAAAGTAGGACCAATCTGAACAAGGACTTAAGGCAATAAGGGGTCATGAAATATCTTTAGCAAATCCCAAAGCCTTTTATTCGTATATAAGGAGCAAGAGGGTACCTGGAGAAAGGGTTGGCCCACTCAAGGACAAAGGAGGCAAGTTATGTGTGGAGTCAGAGAAAATGGGTAAGATTCTTAATGTGTCAGTATTCACAGAGGAGAGGACATGATGGATGTTGAGGTTAGAGATAGATGTTTGATTACTCTCGGTCACGTCAGCAGAAGGAGGGAGGAAGTGTTGGGTATTCAAAAAGGCATTAAGATGGACAAGTCTTCATGTCAGATAGAATCCATCCCAGGTTACTGAGGGGAGCGAGAGGGGAAATAGCTGGGGCCTTAATAGTTATCTTTGCAGCATCCTTGAACACTGGTGAGGTCCCAGAGGGCTAGAAGAAGGTATAGGTGCTCTGATTAGCACGTTTGCAGGTGACACTAAGATTGGTGAAGGGGACTGTCAGAGAATGCAGCAGAATATGGATAGATTGGAGAGTTGGGCATAGAAATGGCAAATGGAGTTAAATCTGGACAAATGTTAGCTGATGCATTTTGGAAGATCCAATTCAAGAGCAAACTGTACAGTAAATGGAAAAGCTCTGGGGAGTATTTGATGTACAGAGAGATCTGACTGTTTAGGTCCACTGCACCCTGAAGGTGGCAATGCAGGTCGATAGTGGTCAAGAAGGTATGCAGCATGCTTTCCTTCATCGGACGAGCTATTGAATACAAAGGTTGGCAGGTCATGTTACAGTTGTATAGGACTTTGGTTCAGCCACATTTGGAATACTGCGTACAGTTATGGTCACCATCTTATCAAAAAGAAGTGGATGTTTTGGAGAGGGTTCAGAGGAGATTTGTCAGGTTTCGCCTGGTATGGCGGGCACTAGCTATGAAGAAAGGTTGAGTAGATTAGGGTTATTTTCATTGGGAGGATGGAGGTTGAAGGAGGACCTGATTGAGGTCTATAAAATCATGAGAACTGTAGACAGGGTGGATAGCCAGAAGCTTTCTCCCAGAGTTGGGGACTCCATTACTAGGGGCTTAAAGTGAGAGGGGAAAAGTTTAGGGGAGATATGCATAGAATGTTCTTTACACAGAACGTGCTGCCGGTAGAAGTGGGCACAAGAGCATGATTTAATATGTATCTGGACATGTACATGGGCAGGGAGCAGAGGGATACAGATTCTAAGAAAATAGGCGACAGGTTTAGATAGAGGATCTAGATTAATACATGCTTGCAGGGCCAAAGGACCTATTCCTGTGCTGTGATATTTTTGTTCTTTGTACCCCTGCGACACAAGTGCCCCTCTGGGACAATTCAGTAATTTTAATCACATTTGCCCTCTCCTATCAACTCATGGAGTGCTCTATCATAGGCAGACCAGTAATGAGCAAGTCATCGGTTCCCCAATAAAATGCTGCTCAGGATTTCATTTTGTTAATTCTTTGTGGAAATAACTGCAATAAGTAGCTTAACGTATGGACTTCCAGCAGCTGTGCAGCACAATGTGTTGGACCAAAGTGCTTTGTTTCTGGTGAATGGAGGTATGGAACTATTGAAAGGTTGTGGCACAAAAAGACCATTCAGCCCATCCTGTCTGTGCCAAGATATATTTAATTCCACCAAGATCACTATTGGGACAAAGCAATCGTGGCAATCTAAGTTGTAAACTCTGCTGTAAATTATTTGTTTGTGCAAAAGCAGTATTTCTGCTATCTGCAACAAGCACAGCCTTGAGCAAATAAAATAACACTATGGAAGTTTTACCAACTTTTTTCCATAATCTAGTAAGACATATCTTTTAATGTATTTCATTGGAAATGTCAATTTTTGGTATTCCATAGAAAAAGGCAAATCTAATCTTTTTAAGTAAACGTCCCATCTTGTATTTGCTTCTTTTCAGTTTCTTGATGTGGTGACTGGAACCTACCGTTACTATCATTCACCAACGAACTCTGTGCACATGTATCCGCCTGAAATGGTGCCATCAATTACTCCTCCTGCAACCCCTCCAACTCACAAAGCCAAACCACAAACTGCAAAAGATGTCGATGTTCCTAAGTTAAAGCGTTCATTCTCCTCACCGGATATTGCCCAAGCCATTCAAGAGGAGCAAAACAAAGCAACAACAAAAATAGTGCCCACAGTCAATCGGGAAACCAAGTAGGTTCTTTTAATTATTTTCAAGCTGTTGTCTATGGTTAACAATATAATTGACTCAATTTTCTCAGGTGCAAATTAAGATTTTATTCACTAATGTTCTGATCACAACTCAAACCAGTTACTTGTTCCTGCATCTTTGTTATTGCCACTGTGGACTTGACACTCGGAGAACTGTGCTTAGAGTCATAGAGATGCACAGCATAAAAACGGACTCTTCGATTCAACCCGTCCATGCCAACCAGATATCCCAACCCAATCTAGTCCCACGTGCCAGCACCGGCCTATATCCCTCCAAACCCTTCCTATTCATATACCCGTCCAGATCCCTTTTAAATGTTGCAATTGTACCGGCCTCCACCATTTCCTCTGGCAGCTACTTCCATACATGTACCACTCTGAGTGAAGAAGTTGCCCCTTAGATCTCTTGGCAAAGGTAAACCTGTTTGTCCATTCTCCCAACCACCCTCCATCCAACCACACTTCCAACTCAATCTAAAATGTTTTGGTAAACCTCCAGTTTGCAATTGTGATCTGTTGCAAAATTACTCCATAATTTTGAATTACCGTATCCAAAGTGTACAGACGTTCCTGTAAAACATGCACAAAATCTGAACTTTCTCCACACTAGTGTGTATTTTCAAACTATAAATAGTATAATTACTTTTTGTAATGAATATAAATGTGAACCTTCCTAATTGAATAATTAGGAAGTCCCTGGTCCTTGCCCTGAATTGCATGGAATATTTTTAACGTCTTTTGCAGGCCCTCTGGCTACAGCAAAACAGAAATCTCCAGCCCTTCTGCTTCTCAAATCCGAAACCTGAACCCTGTATATGGTGGGATGGGGCGAGCATTGACTGGTCTGCGAAACCTTGGTAACACCTGCTACATGAATTCCATCTTGCAGTGTTTATGCAACACTCCTCATCTGGCAGAGTACTTCAATAAAAACTTCTACCAACAAGATATTAACAGGTAACAATTACTATTTGTAAGCCATATCATGGTGTGGTGAAAGACAAAAAATGTTGTGCATTTCCCATGACCCCAAGTATTTTACAGTCAGTGAATTGCTTCTGAAGTCTAGTGGCTGTTGTATACAGGATAATAACTGGATAATTGTTTTTGAAGTAATGTTGATTGAGGGATAATTATTATTCAGGTCACTGGAAATAACTTTTCAAAATACCTGTCATGGAAAAGTTTACATCCAGCTGAGAGGCAAACTGGGTCTTGATTTAACATTGCGTTTGAAAGTTGGCACCTCTGACATCCACCACTCCCTGGGTTCTGCACTGAAGTGTCAGCTTGGATTTTTTTTTGGGTGTTGCCCTGGAGAGGAATATAAATCCACAATTCGCTGACTTGACGTTTGAATGCTATAGCTGTAGCTGAAACAGATGGACACAAATGCTATCTGTTGTCCAAATTAACAAACTGTGTTGCTTAGAAAGCACAGTATGATGAAGGAAGCCAAGCAGCCAACTCTTTTCACAGAGTCTCTTACTCCAATGACTCCTCCAGGGAAAGGTTAAAAGGCCAGGCAAATTGGGAGTCATACTCAACACACCCTCCTCCAAAAAAACAACAATGTCTGGAATAGTCTTGATTATCAATTAGATGTAATATTTGCTGATCCTAACCAGCAACAACCCCATCTCTTTTAGAATGAAAAAAGTCTTTTGACGGTCGGTAAATGAGTGATTCTGGTTCGCAATTCATTTTGTTTAGTGCTTTTACCTAGTTAACAATGCTGGAGGCATAAGTACAAGCTATTCAAGGCTATCTTGGAAAGAAATGTCACTTGTTTGTTCATTCACTGGCTTTTTCATCTGGAATGAAAAGAATATCCATTCATGGGACACCACGCAGTGCCGTTCCAGATCATGCATCATCCCAGAGTTAGAAATGCATTGCTGTTGCTGAAACTCCTAGTCTGATAGCATGAATTTAACAAGTAATTACCGTTGCCACCCAAGTCAGCTATGGGTTAGCAATCTTGCCAGCAATATCCAATGCCAAGAATAATTACTACAAAGTAAATTTTTTTTTACATTGCCAGAAACAAGTAACGAAACTGTGTAGCTTCGATGTTACCATTGTTTCTGCAGAATAGGTTTAGTTTTGGAACAAACTATAGCCATGAATCCAAGTTTCATGACTCTACGTTTCGCCCAGTGTGTCAGCTGAGATGCAGTCTGGAAGATTCGACATTGACTTTGTTCTACATATGCTGAGCATGTACAGCTATCTTAAGAACAATTTAAGACAACCATGTACTGAAAACCTGTGCACAGCAGATACATTTTAAAGGCAACATTGATTACACTCTACCATTGTAAAGTCCAGGATTCTTCTGAAGTGTCAAATCACTGATGCTAACAAATACCAACCTGCAGCTATAATGTCATTGAATGGCAGAGCAGACTCTCGCCGAATGCACTCCTGGGTCGTATGGAGTAGTTAATTCACAATGAAATCTTAGAAATTTAAAGCTGAAATCTCTCTGCTTATAACAAAACTATTGCTCTCTTTGTCTGTCTTAAAGTGTAATCCTGTTGTTGGAAGGCTTGTTGTGTAAAATGAATAATTCCAATTTGTTTTGTTTTGGATAGGTCAAACATTCTTGGTCATAAAGGTGAGGTGGCTGAAGAGTTTTGTGTGATAATGAAGAGCTTGTGGTCAGGTCAATATAAATACATCAGTCCAAGAGATTTTAAGGGACGCATAGGAAAAATAAATGACACGTTTGCAGGGTATGTGCAACAGGATTCCCAGGAATTGCTTCTGTTTCTAATGGATGGACTCCATGAAGATCTTAATAAGGTAAGAGCTGACAGAATGCAGTGACATTGCAATGTGCACAATTTGGAGAATGTGTAGATTCCCTCCTGCCCTTGCTACCCTCCAGCCCCCTCACTTCCCCCTTACTCCCTCCTTTCTGTTGCATCAATAAGTGGTTTTCTGAATTCATGAGGGTGGCTCAGGTTGCAGCTGAGTTTTTTTTTCTTGCCTAGCCAGTGATGCCAACATTCTCTTGACCAAAGTTTTTAAAAAGCTGCTGCCCTAGTGAATGTGTGGTAATTGACTGAAGTTTAGTCACATTGGATAAGAATAGTCTGATTCTGATCTTTCTGACAGCGAAACAATGTGATGTTCATATGAAGATAATTTGTAGATTGTGATATAGCTCTCACTGTCATTCTGGTAAGGAAATCCTGACCTCTACTCCCACGTGCCAGATGCTTAGTCATTGCTAGTGAATGGTTGGTTTGTCCATTCTTTGATCAGCTCGCAGTGCGGGATAAATATATATTCCTAATCTAGAACTAATTTTCTCCTTCTAATTTCTCTCAGGCTGACCGGAAGAGATACAAAGAGGAAAACACAGATAGCTTGGATGACACAAGAGCAGCAGACTTAGCTTGGCAAAAGCATAAACTTCTCAATGAGTCAATTATTGTGGCTTTGTTCCAAGGTCAATTTAAGTCAACCGTGCAGTGTCTGACTTGTCATAAGAGGTCTCGTACATTTGAAGCCTTTATGTATCTATCTTTGCCACTTCCATCATCTAGCAAATGTTCTCTCCAGGTACGATATTTACAAGAGCATTGTAGATTATTTGTTCGTTGCTTTTGTTCAAAATTTTTATATGTCTCATTTCGTGGTTGGGCTGGGCTATGGGAGGGAGGGATGATGTCTGAGAGATGGAACAGTTATATGGTTATAACCCATATGGTTAGGCTCATCTTTGGTCCTGTGGTAATTACATTTCCTGCCATCACATTTTTAAATGTAAATCAAGGAGAGCCATTTTGTTAAATGATTAGATAGGAAAGAGGGTGCCGATGGAAATGAGCTTTGCATAGTTCACCTTCAGGACAGAGGGGGGGCATTGTAACTGTGACTGAGCTTTATTGTTAACCTTCATGTCTTACTAGTCCCCAATCGCCCTCTCCAAGAGGACAGAAATATAGTGTCTGAGCTTGTTCTAACCCTGTAGTGATTGAAAAGTGTGAATATCCTTGGTGTTGTTTTCTCTCCCCTCCGCAGCTAGACCTTAGCCTGGGAGCACCAGGCGCAGCTCTGACAGATTAGGTCTGATTGTGACTTTGCCCCTGGCTGATCTGTGTCCTCCTTGTTCAGAAAGTAAGAAGCTGAGTTTGTGGCTATCACATTGTGTTGAATTTCTGTGACTGGGCATAATATAAGTTCCTGCTTTTGATTGTCATCCAACAATCCTTGTTGCATGTGCACATGTGGTGAAAATGTGTTCAGTTTGTAATGGAGATAATAGCCTACTGGCACATCTTAATTTAATCATGTAGGGATGTCATTGCTCATGGCTTCCCTACATTACAATGACGCCACAAATAGTAATGAAGTGAATTACCTGTGGTCATATTTACTGATGAAAAGGGTGTTGGCTGGGGACCAGGCCTTAATGGCTCACTTGAAATTCAGGTCCTCCAGGAATGCAGTACTTTTACAGTGGCGTGCTGTAGTGTTAACCTTGAAAATTGGGTCAGAATTTTAGGTGATGAGGGAGAAAATTGTCGAAATGGATTAGCCTTTAATCAAGAGCTTTGCATGAAATATTTCTGGAGCAGTCAGAGGTACAGCATGGAAACAAACTCTTAAGTCCAACCCATCCATGCCGACTAGATATCCCAATCCAATCTAGTCCCACCTGGTCCATATCCCTCCAAACCCTTCCTATTCATATACCCATCCAGATGCCTTTTAAATGTTGCAATTGTACCAGCCTCCACCACTTCCTCTGGCAGCTCATTCCATACACGTACGACCCTCTGCGTGAAAAAGTTGCCCCTTAGGTCTCTTTTTTTTATCTTTCCCTTCTCACCCTAAACCTATGCCCTCTCATTCTGGATTCCTGCACCCCAAGGAAAAGACTTTGTCTATTTACCCTATCCATGCCCCTCCGATTTTGTACACCTCTATAAGGTCACCACTCAGCCGCCTCCGCTCCAGGGAAAACAGCCCTAGCCTGTTCAACCTCTCCCTATAGCTCAAATCCTCCAACCTTGGCAATGTCCTTGTAAATCTTTTCTGAACCCTTTCAAGTTTCACAACATCTTTCTGATAAGGAGACCAGAATTGCATGCAATATTCCAACAGTGGCCTAACCAATGTCTTGTACAGCCACAACATGACCTCCCAACTCCTGTACTCAATTCTCTGACCAATAAAGGAAAGAATACCAACGCCGCCTTTACTATCCTACCTACCTACCTGCGACACCACTTGCAAGGAGCTATAAACCTGCGCTCCAAGGTCCCTTTATTCAGCAACACTCCCTCGGCCCTTACCATTAAGTGTATAAGTCCTGCTAAGACTTGCTTTCCCAAAATGCAGCAGCACGCATTTGTCTGAATTAAACTCCATCTGCCACTCAGCCCACTGGCCCGTCTGATCAAGACCCCTTTGTAATTTGAGGTAACCTTCGCTGTCCACTACACCTCCGATTTTGGTGTCATCTGCAAACATACTAACTGTACCTCTTGTGCTCTCATCCAAATCATTTATATAAATGATGAAAAGTGGACCCAGCACCGATCCTTGTGGCACTCCACTGGTCACAGGCCTCCAGTCTGAAAAACAACCCTCCACTACCACCCTCTCTCTACTACCTTTGAGCCAGTTCTGTATCCAAATGGCTAGTTCTCCCTGTATTCCGTGAGATGTCATTTCTCACTTTGGTTTTGAGACATTTTTATTTACATTCTCTTTCTCTAAAGTTCCATGTTAATTAGGGATTTAGATTAAATTGACATTTGAATATATTCTGAAAGGATTATGGGTTGAGTGAGAGTGTGATGGAGAGTTTACCAGTCTGCAGCTGAGAGGATAGTAGAGGTTCATTTTTGCTGTTATTGTTTTAGTTTTGATGTCTGATTGCATTAACATTTTCATCCCTGAGAGAGACAATGTTGGTAACACAACCTAGTTCTTAAGCAGTTGAAGAGCGACTTTTAACAGAAATCCACAACTTAATGATTGTATCCAATGGATTTACTTTTTAATTTTAATAGAAATTAACATTCTCTTTTGAAGGATTGTCTCAAGTTGTTTTCCAAAGAGGAGAAGCTGACTGACAATAACCGATTTCACTGCAGCAATTGCAAAGCGCACAGGGACTCAACAAAGAAGCTAGAGATCTGGAAACTACCCCCAATCCTATTGGTACATCTGAAACGGTGCGTTTCCTTTAGTGAGATGACAGTTCTGACCCATAAGAACACAGATCAGCCTGGGCATTTTCTTTGCTATTCTATGACAAGGCCAGACTGGGGTTAGTGCAATCAGACTGTCTGTGTCACGCTGGGTTGTGGACAACTTAGCCACACTCTGCATGCTCTTGATCACTATCCAGTCTTAGAAATTGAGATATTTTTCCTGAAGAGAGCAAGGTTGCTGGGACTTTGTTACCATCATTGGAGATGAAAACAGGCGTCTGATGGGTGACTGAGGGCAATGGCTGGCTCATGCTTATGGACTGTAATGTGAGCTACAAGTGGGAGGAAAAAATGTTTGTTTATTTTTTATCTAGACTTAAATCACAAAGCTGTAGGAAGTATGAGAGCTACTCCTTCCTCACTACAATAAGCGCTATGAGCACAGCCAAAGATTGTCAATTTGCTCAGTTGGTCCTGCTCCAGTGTTAACAAGTACTCACTTGGTTTTTTTTCCCACAGATTCTCTTATGAAGGGAGATGGAAACAGAAGCTACAGACAAATGTTGACTTTCCATTGGAGAATCTGGACTTATTCAGCTACCTAATTGGCCCTAGGAGCAATGTGAAAAGATACAATTTATTTGCCGTGTCGGTAAATGGCTAAATTCTCATCTCTTTATAATTTATAAATTTCTTGGGTCGTGGTTAAGCAGCTGTAAGGGTTTGTTGTAAATCTAAAACAAAATATTCAACATTTATCTAGTTGAGTGCACTGAGGTGAGTTTTACCCTCTCCAAGTTAATGTTAATGGTTTTACCTATTTCACATTAAATCCCAGAAAAATGACGAAATGAGCTGAAAACCTGCTTTTATCCAAACTGGCTGATTCTATCATTTTCTTTTTAAACACAAACAATTTGTTATAAGAAATCCCCACTTTGAGTGAAATAATTTTATTTCCTTTGCCCAAATGTTATGTTGGAAAAGCGCAGCAGGTCAGGCAGCATCCAAGGAGCAGGAGAATCGACGTTTCGGGAGGGTTCCTAGGCGGAAGATGAGGCGCTCTTCCTCCATCTTCCGCTTAGGAACCCTCCAACCACAAGGGATGAACTCAGATTTCTCTAATTTCCTCATTTCCCCTCCCCTCACCTTGTCTCAGTCCCAACCCTCGAACTCAGCTCCACGTTCCTAACCTGCAATCTTCTTCCTGACCTCTCCGCCCCCACCCCCACTCCGGCCTATCACCCTCACCTTAACCTCCTTCCACCTATCGCATTTCCAACGCCCCTCCCCCAAGTCCCTCCTCCCTACCTTTTATCTTCGCCTGCTTGGCACACCCTCCTCATTCCTGAAGAAGGGCTCATGCCCGAAACGTCGATTCTCCTGCTCCTTGGATGCTGCCTGACCTGCGCTTTTCCAGCAACACATTTTCAGTTCTGATCTTCAGCATCTGCAGTCCTCACTTTCTCCCAAATGTTATGTGCGCCTTGACCTTTGTTAACCAATTTTTCTTCCAGATGTTGATTAGCTAATTATAAGACACCATGGCTCAGTGGTTAGCACTGTTGTCTCTCAGCACCAGATCGGGTTTTTTGAGGCGATGACTAAGGTGAATGAGGGAAAAGCAATTGATGTTGTCTACATGGATTTCAATAAAGCCTTTGTCAAGGTCCCTCATGGCAGACTGGTACAAAAGGTGAAATCACATGGTATCTGGGTGAGCTGGTAAGATGGATATACAACTGGCTTAGTCATAGAAGACAGGGTAGCAACGGATGGATGTTTTTCAGACTAGTGGTGATCCATAGGGTGTTTGTGGTCTACATGAATGATTGGAGGGAAACATAGCTGGTATAGTAAATTTGTGGATGATACAAAGATTGAAGTTGAGTAGTGAAGAGGATTGTCAAAGGATACAGCAGGAAATATCAGTTGGAACTATGGGCAGGAAAATGGCAGATGGAGTTTAATCTGGGCAGAGGTGAGTTGCAATTATATAATGAATGGCAGAACCCATATGAGTATTGATATGCAGAGGATCTGGGTGTGCAGGTCCACAGATCACTGAAGGTGGCAGTGCAGGTAGATAACGTGTTTTTTTTAAAAAAAAAAGCTTATGGCATGTTAGCCTTCATTGGAAGAGGCATTGAGTATAAAGATAGACAAGATATGCTGTAGCTTTATAGAACTTCAGTTATGCCACACTTGGATTATTGCATGCAGGTCTGGTCACCACACTACCAGAGGGATGTGGATGCTTTGGAGAGGGTGCAGAAAAGGTTTACCACAATGTTGCCTCGTATGGGAGATTTTAGCTGTGACGGAAGGTTGGATAGATTTGGGTTTGTTTTCACTGGAACGCATAAAGTTAAGAGGCGACTAATAGAAGTTTATAAGATTG
The DNA here is from genome assembly GCF_037043375.1 of Chiloscyllium plagiosum. Taxonomy (NCBI): domain Eukaryota; kingdom Metazoa; phylum Chordata; class Chondrichthyes; order Orectolobiformes; family Hemiscylliidae; genus Chiloscyllium; species Chiloscyllium plagiosum. Next base: position 982,479 of record NW_028270177.1, on the reverse strand, counting down.
TGAATGGTATGGATAGAGTAGAAAATATGAGGCTTTTTTTTCCAGGCTGGAGGAGTCAATTACTATGGGACACAGCTTCAAGGTGCGAGGAGGGTGGGGGGGTGGTTAAAAGAAATATGCGAGGCCATTTTTTTCACACAAAAGGATGATGAGTGCGTGGAACGCATTGCTATCCTCCTCCACACCTGGCAACGTTGTTGAATAGCAACATTCAAGAAGCACCTGGATGAAATACGTGAATAGAAAGGGAATATGGAGGGATATGGATCCTGTAAGTGAAGATAGTTTTAGTCACAGGTTTTCTCTAAAGGGCAACAGTTCTTTTTTTTATTGATAAACTAACAGCTATTTCCTTCCTATGACTGATAACTTTCAGATTTATTTTGATAACCAACCTCTGGTTCACAATCTATTGTAATGGAACTTGAAAACATGTACCTAGAGTTAATCATGGCCTCAATACCGTCTTACTCATCTGCTGTCCGATCTTAGTGAAAACAAAGTGCGGACAATTAGATGTAGTTACCACACTGAAGTCTGTAATACACAGGGTTTATTGTGCCTTTCCGAAAAGAGAAATATTGTTGCATTAAAAAGATTTTATGAAAGCCTGAAAGTGGCCAACTATGCCTTCATAAAGTAGTTGATATTAATTTAGGTTTATTTTTGAATTTGTATAGAACCATTATGGAGGACTAGATGGGGGACACTATACAGCTTACTGCAAGAATGCTGTGAAACAGCGCTGGTTCAAGTTTGATGATCAGGATGTTTCAGAGATATCTCCTTCTTCAGTGAGATCACCAGCAGCCTACATTCTCTTCTATAGCTCCCTGGAGTTGCGTGTGGTTGATTTGGCAACATAACAGGGATCAGCGAATTACCAAAGTGACACTCCATACGATTGCACCAATATTAAATAATGTTGGACATATGACCAGGAAAATTCACAGCATGTCCAGCTATTTTAAAAAAGACTCGCTGTCTTGCAACACTAGAGCTTTCTAGATGGACCTGCCCTTTGTACTTTACCAGAAAAATGATTTTTAGTCATGCAGCATTTAACTACCTATTCAGAATGATGATAATGTCTCATATCCTGTTTACTATGAGTTTGTAATTACAATGATTTGAAGAGCCAGAACATATTGCCCTCAAGATCTTTGCTACTCCATGAGGCAAAAATTAGTCTAATTCTCTTAAACACTTTGTTCCTGTTAAAATGGCCTTTCTCTACTATATTTTAACCTTTCTGTACTGTGAAAATAACCTGGAGTATTCTGAATAGGTGAGAATGTATCTGTACATAATGATTGCAGACTTGTACAAAATGTAAGTGTATATAATATATAAATAGTTTTAAAAAGTAATAGTCCTATTATTTGAGATCGAGTTGTTTAAATGAAGATAGAGCAGATTGATCTCGAGTTATACTACAAATCAATTATTTTCAGACTTTTGGAAAAGTTGTGAAATGTATCAAATATACTTTCCTTTAACAGTTCAGATCTGAACAGCATGTCATTAATGGATGACCCTATATCATTGCTGGTTTGGGGTTTCTACATGCAGTTACTGTATAACTCCTCAACTAATTTGATCAGTTATTCATTTGCTGTTTGCAATGCCTTTGGTGCGTGTATGAAGAAATTTGATAGCTCATTTCTATCCTATATTTGCTTGTCTCTCCAAGACTGTTGAAGTTCTTGTGTTCTTCAGTTTAGAGGAGCAGAAAAAAAAAGAAAACTGCTAATGAAATGTTGGTCTTCTATATCACTGGAATTGGAGTACAGTGTACAGAGCTCTGGTTAAACCCAAGCTGAAGTACTGCACTTTTGGAAGAATACTTTGGATTTGGAGGGAAATCGATGCAGATTTACCAAAATATAGTCATCTAGAAGAATTTAAGATTACACAGAATAGGTTGGTATTCCGTAGAGTATAGAAGCTTAATGGCTGATCTAGGTGAGATGTTCTAAGTTGTTAAGGGATTGATTTCATAAGTGGCAATGATCATTTCCTCTCTCAGAATACAGAATAAAGAGACATATAATAGTTTTGTCCCACTTTTAAGCTTCATGTTTTCAAGAAGTGCTTTTGCACACAAAGGATACTGGAACTTGTGATTAGGATCTATTTCAAAAAGCATGCCCAACATTGTAAAGTTGAGATTGGTACATGGCCTTAAGCATTACAAAACTACAGCAGGTGCATGGAACTAAAAGTATGGTGAAACTGTCACCAGATTGAATGATGGAACAGTCAGGGATGGAAAGTTCTCCTCTGGTTTATTGGATCGATCCTGTTTGACTCCCCTATTCTCCAGTCTTTGCTTTATATCACAATAGCTGAAAACAGAAACTGAGGTGAGATACTTTTTGGACATCACTGAGAAAGGCCAGACTGTGTGTTACTTCTAACAGTATATATTAGTACTATCTGTGTGATCTTGCAGTACTTATCTCTGTCCTAAGCTGTTCTTGATCAATCCTTCTCAGACTTTCTCTCACCAAAGCCACTGCTACATCACAGCATACTCAGAGAGGCACATATGCATTTACCTTCAAACCTGCTTCTATAAAAAGGATTTTTATTGGATTCTTCCCAAATTGCCATCAAAAATTTCATGATGGTAACTTGCAACTGAAATTAGTTGCTGTTTGGAATTTCCAGTGAGCTTAATGACTTTTCTTACATGTATGTTAATTTCCTTTTACAACACTTCACCATAAAATGCACCTACATAAAATGAAATCTAAAAGCAGTTTCAATTAACCTGACCAGTCAGTTGCCAAACCAAATTTATAGGTCCTCCTTCATGGATATCTGTTTAGAAATATTGCAGAAGTAATCAGATATGAGAAAACGATCACTTTGTTTTTTGGTAAAATTTGGAAAATACTGCATTACGTTAGTTTCATTGAGATGTTCTTTAAACAGTCCCTTTTCCCCAGGGCTAAATGCAGCATCCCTATACTAATATTACTGGGGAAGATCTGCTGTCTCACAGTTAAAGTCTGAAATATTTTGATAATTTCTACTGCAATAAATCTGGCCAGTGTTCCTGCAAAGTTCTGTGGTTATGCACCTTGTCCCATGATAAATATCACATGCATGGGGATGCAAAATGGATCCACACTGGGGAAGGAAACTGGCTAAGCAACCTAAGTTTCTAAGGAGAAAATTACTTAAGATCAGATCTAAATTTTATTTCACTGCTCCTACTGTTGATACTGAACCAGTCTTGCATGAGAAACTGTAGCCCTGTGTGATTAACAATGGAGAAATTAAAATATTTCATATGCTTTTTAAAAACACTTTGGGATTGTAGATTTTCATTTCCATAGAGGGGTTATGCAGAATTTACAGTTTAATGTTTTTAAAATTATTTTCATCTGAAGTTTCTATGGTAACATGCACAGTCATATGACTGACTTATAGGACAAACATTTCAACCTTCCTATCTATTGCACATTTTTATTTTTATTTGGAAGGCAGTTACACTGTGACAGTAATGTTTAATTAACTTTAGGATTTTTTTTTAACCTGACTTGTATATTGACTTGTCATTACTTTGTGATCATTATTTTCATACTGCTGTATTATTTCACATTTCTCAATATTAAACACCATGTCATTTGTTCTTTTATTTATTTTATCCCTCTTTGCCAATCCAGCTACAACTGGCAGTTGGGTTTTAAATGAAGTTGCACATGATTTATACACTTAAATTGTGTGGGTTGTTAGTCAATGGGTAGGTAGAGCTTGATATAGTGTGCATTTACAGGTGGCAATTATCTTTAGTTTTTTAATTTCATTTGTGGATTGTACTGTGCTGGAGGAAGGGTGAGGAGCTGGCTGACATTGGACTGCAGGCTTGTGTGAGTGTTCTTGAAGCCATTTAGCCAGGTTGGGGTGTGTGTAGTGAGCTGTAGTTTCCCCTTCCCAGTAGATGTGTTGGTTGTGTTAAATAAAGTTCCAAGCTATATTGCATTTGTCTCTTTTGTCCCCCCTCATACTGTTTGGTGTTGCCCACTACAAGCTTTCACATTGACAAGTACCGTCAAAGAAACCTTGGAACATTGCAAATGATTTATGCTGCAGATATGTTGTGCCTGTAGTGAAGACTGCTTTGAACTGTATGGTGAGGAAATGCAGTAATCATTCATCAAAGTGGAGAATGTTTCTTTCTCCTGAGCTTGTCTTTTTGTACACTAGGCATGTAATTGCAGTTGCATTGTTACTGTGGTTGGTCAATGGTATAACCTCCAGGATATTGCTAGTGAGGATTTTCAGCCAAAACAAATGTGTGGCTTGGCTCTCGCTGCACTCCCCAGAGAAACTGCTCCTCACTTTTCCAAAACAGTCTATTCCTGAGTGAGATGTAGCCCAGAACTTTCCTAATGAAGAGCTTGTACCCAAAAATGTTGATTCTTGTCCTCAGATGCTGCCTGACCTGTGCTTTTGCAGTGCCACACTTTGACTTCGCTTTCTCCTATTTCTGTCAGGTAGTCACTCATTCCCTTTCTGCACTTCCTTCAGCTGGAGGGTGATTAAATATAAAAACATGCTGTCCAAAAATACTCAGCTCATGAATTCACTTCTGCTGAAATCTGGTGCTCAAACTGGTCAAACCAGTGGTAATTTTGCAGGATATGGTGAACTAGGTGGCCAGGAGTATCTGAGATTGCCACTTGGTTGTGTAACATAAGCTGAACTCCATGCCTGCCTTCTAGTTAAAGCTTTTACCCTAAATTTAAACCAAGTAGAAAATTAGTTTCACTTTTAAATAAATAAACTGGAACTCTAATCTCAATGCAGCTTTAAAAAAAAACTTACCTACTACCTGCCATGTGACAGTTGGCTTTGCAGAGGTAAATCGAGCTGCTTTGCACCTTCTGTTTATATCCCACCCCAATGCTGCTTAATAGCAAATACTGTACATTTGATCACACAATGCTCCAAAGACTTACTGCAGAGGCGAATACCTTTAATCCATGGGCTAGAGTCCATTTAGACAACAACAGATAAAATAAAGTTGTGCTGTTAAGAATTAATTACATAATTTATATATTGTGCTGCCCTCATGGGCAAGTACAGAATGAAAACTGGACTATAGGGAAACAGTTTATTGTTGTAGTCTGTCTGAGATAGTATTACTGCGGCCACTGAAAATTGACACAATTATAGAAAAGAACGTAAGCTGCTGGTGACTGGATCTTCTGCTCAGAAATGCTGGTCACTTTTGCATCATTGAATTCATGCCAGTTCTGTGTAACTGGATTCTTGCAGTAGGCAGTGTAGTGACCACTGTCTAAAGTGCCTGTGTGATTCTGTTGAAAGAAAAAGTCAATGGAAATTCACCTGAACTGCATCCAAATATCAGTCTTTGATCAAGGCCTCACTGATTAACATTTCTAAAATAAACCTCTAGATATTATCTTGTTGGGACACTTGTGAGCCAAATTAATAAAAACCAAAAGGTGTAACACCTGTCCATTTACCTCTTCAGTATCCAAGGGTCCAAATATGCATACATAGACATTTGAGGCCCTTCGGCCCTCTATATTGCACCGACCTGTGGAAATAATCTGATGCCCGTCTAACTTACATATAGATAATAATGGAACAGTATGTCCAATGCCCTTAATGTCGGGAAGACTACGGTGTTGCAGGCAGGCCACTCCACACCCCTACTACTACAGAGTAAAGAAACTACCCCTGATAACTGTCCTAAATCTATCATCCCTCAATTTAAAGCTATGTTCCCTCGTGTTAGCCATCTGCAGAAAAAGGTTCTCACTATTCACCCTATCTAACCCTCGGATTATCTTATACATCTCAATTAAGTCACCTCTCAACCTTCTCTCCAACAAAAACAGCCTTAGTTCCCTCACCTTTTCCTTGTAAGGCTTTCTTTCCATACCAGACAACATCCTAGTAAATCTTCTCAACCGTTTCCAAAGCTTCCACATCCTTCCTATAATTTGGTGACCAGGACTGCACACAATACTCCAGGTGTAGCCTTACCAGTGTCTCGTAAGCTGAAACATGACCTCGTGGCTCCGAAACTCAATTCCCCTACCAATAAACACCAACACACCATATGCCCTCTTAACAACCCTATCAATCTGGGTGGCAACTTTCAGGGATTTACACACCTGGACACATCTCTGTTCATCTACACGGCCATGAATCTTACTTTTTCGAAAGTGAACTGCCTCTCACTTTTCTGCATTAAACTGCATTTGCTACTTCTCAGCCCAACTCTGTACCTTATCTATGTCCCTCTGTAACCCACAACATCCTTTGGCACTATCCACAACTCTGTCTATCTTCATGTCATCCACAAATTTACAAACCCATCCTTCTATGCCCACAGCCAGATCATTTATAAAAATTACAAACCGCAGTGGCCCCAAAACAAGATCTTCCCAGCACACCACTGGAAACGGAGTTCCAGGATGAACATTTCCCATCAACCACCACCCTGTCTTCTTTCAGCTAGCCAATTTCTGATCCAAATTACTAAATCAATTCCCTACCGTGTGGAACCTTATCAAACGCATTACTGAAGTCCATATAAACCGCATCAATCACTTTACCTTCATCCACCTGTTCTGACACCTCGAAAAATTCAATAAAAGGTTAGTGAGGCATGACCTACCCTTCACAAAATCATGTTGAATATCCCTAATTAAATTATTCTTTTCCAGATGATTATAAATCTTATCATCTTTTCCAACACCTTACCCACAACCGAAGTAAGGCTCACTGGCCTATAATTACCAGGGTTGGCCTGACGACTCCTCCTTAAACAAGGCAACATTTGCTATCCTCCATTCTTCTGGCACTACTCCTGTCAACAATGATAACGAAGATTGAAGCCAAATGCTCTGCAATCTCCTCCCTGGCTTCCCAAAGAATCAGAGAATAAATCCCATCCAGACCAAGGGTCTTATCTAGTTTCAGATCTTCCAAAGGTGGAGCAGCATTTTTCCTGCATTTCTCTCAGATCTAGTCTACTGCATTCGTTGCTCACAATGTGGTCTCCTCTACATTGGGGGAAATGAAGCATGGACTTGGTAACTGCTTCATAGAACATCTAATGTTCTGCCTGGAAAAAAAAAGCTTCCAGTTGGCTGCCACTTTAACACACTACCCTGCTCAGTCCTCACTCAACATCTCTCTTGGGCTTACTGCAGTGGTCCAGCAAAGCTCAGTGCAAGCTGGAAGAACAACCTAACTTTCCATGTGGGGATCCTGCAGCCCTCAGGTCAATATAGAGTTTGATAATTCTAAGGCTTGAATTCTCCCATGTCCTAGCTCCCTCCTACCCCATACATCTCACAGTGGCTAGCAATAGGTAGTATAGCGTAATGGAAGACTAACAAGTCTCAATTAACAGCTATTCACCCTCCCAGCCAGATCGTTATCGACTCCTTTGTCCAACAATTCTCTCTCTTTGGGCTTTATACCTACTTACCTTTTACTCCTTACCCCCTCCCCATCTTCTGCACAAACTGGCATTTACCCAGCTACCATCAGTCCTGAGAAAGGGTCATTGGACCCAAAACATTAAATCTGATTTCTCTTCACAGATGCTGCTGGACCTGCTGAGCTTTTCCAGCAACTTTTGTTTTTGTAAGCCAAATTAATATCTTTAAAAGTTTAGTTTTAGCGAGTTGAGAAGATTTGTAGCTCAGTTTGAGATTCTGGATGTAGGTTTGCTCACTAATGAACACAGTCCGCCAATTTCTCAGCAACAAACCCAAACGCGCAGACAAAACACGTCCAGAAATCCTAGCCACTCCCCCCTATATCAAAGACATCTCGGAAATGATTGCCAGACTACTCAGACCCTTTGGCATCATGGTAGCCCACAAACCCACCAACACACAAACAGCAGCTAATGAACTTGAAAGACCCTATACGGACAACAAGCAAATCTAATGTCATTTACAAAATACTGTGCAAGGACTGTAACAAACACTACATTGGACGGTCAGAAAACTAGCCACCAGGATACATGAACACTAACTAGCCACAAAGCGACATGACCCTCTCTCACTACTATCCTGACATACAGATGAGGAAGGACACCACTTCAACTGGGACAACACATCTACCTTCGGACAAGCCAAACAGAGACACGCATGAGAATTCCTAGAAGCATGGACTCCAACTGGTTAGACCTCATCTACCACCCCCTGAGAAAAAGAACAGGAAATGACATCTCCATAGGAAATGACATCACCAACCTAAAGAAACCCAAACATATAAATAGAAAGCAGAAATCATGTATACTGCTTTGCCTGAGGCCCACTGAAGATGTTACCTAATAGGGTGATGAAACATCTGTAAATGAACCTCCCAGCTCAGTGAGCAAACCTACATCCTAAAAGTTTAGTTTCTGTGTCATTTTCTTTCCTGTCTCAGGCAAAAATGGTACACACTGGCTCCAACTCCCTGGCTGTGTGCAAGTTCCCAGCATCGAATGCTGCTTGTTTCTTCATTCCTAGAGAAATGTATCCAGACTGCATTTCCCTACTCACCCATAGGGATTACTGTCTCACTTAGCACAATGCATAGTTGTTTGCTAAAAGCTTTTAATAAACTATTGTCATACAATCAAAACTGACAAAAAAGAGGTTTGTTTTCAGAAGCAAAAGATGTTGCCCTTTTCTACTCATCTACTTACACCACAACACTTCCCTACTTTTATGATGTTATCGCAGATCTGCATTATGGTTCCCAGCCCCTGAAGGCAATGTAGACCCAAATCCTAGTGCACCCTTCCTCTGGGTGATCTGGGTGACTTCTACTGTTCCAGAACAACCCTCCAAACAACACAAACTTTTGTTAAAATGGTCACATAAAAGCCAGTTTTAAACAGTTTGTAATTTCTATTTACAGTAAACACTTTTAGAAATCGAGCAGTTTTTAATAATGTTTGTAAAACATGAGCATCTTGCTCTGGCAATATTTGAGCACGTAATGAGAGACTTGATGTTTTTATTGACCTGATGTGGTCTCTGTCTTGGTAGAAATAGCAATATTCCCAAAATAGACAAATTGGATTGGCAAGGACAAGTGAGGTCTAATTGTCAGAAATAGATCAATTAAAGTTACTTACCACAACAGCATAAAGATGGTACTTCAGCTGCTGCATTGATGGATTGGTTGTATATTGGGACAGATCGAGATCTTCAAGTGGAAAGGTCACAGTACTGGTCAGTTTCCTATTGCCATGATCATCAGATTCAAAGCTAGTAAAGATAGGAAATTCTGGATGATTAATTGTATATTTATGACCAACTCTAATTTCATATTACAAACAGATCCACAAAAGGCAAGCAATTTGTTAGAAATAGACCAGAGAAAGGCGAAGAATTCCTTTCCAAATAAGAAAGGCCAATAGGAAAAAACACATGGTGAATATCATGTCATCAGCAAATTAGTTGGTTGATGTTTTCATAAGTTGAGAATGTGTTGCTGGAAAAGCACAGCATCTGAGCAGGAGAATCGATGTTTTGGGCAAATGCCCTTCATCAGCAATGAGGCTTGTGGGCCAGGGCGGGTGGGCTGAAAGATAAATGGGAGGGGCTGGGGAGAGGTAGCTGGGAATGTGATCGGTAGATGAAGGTGTGGGAGAAGATGACATATCAGAGAGGAAGGTGGAATGGATAGATGGGAGGCACCAACTGGGCACTGACCTCCTCACGTGTCCAACACCTTTCCCATCTACAGTATCCATTCCACCCTCCTCCCTGAGCTATCACCTTCTGCCCCACCTTCATCTACCTATCGCAATCCCAGCTACCTTCCCCCCCCCCCCCAACCCACTCCATCCCCCTCATTTATCTCTCAGCACCCCCAGCCCAGAAGCCTCATTCCTGATGAAGGGTTTTTGCCCGAAACATCGATTTTCCTGCTCTTCGGATGCTGCCTGACCTGCTGTGCTTTTCCAGCACCCCACTCTCAACTCTGATCTCCAGTATCTGCAGTCCTCACCTTTCTCCTCCCTGATGTTTTCATAACTTTACCCATGGACAGGGAACAACAAAATAGGATGATTAGTTTGATAGATACTGCCATTCTGTACAGTTGTGCAGATTTCACTGCACTTCCACCCACCCCAAACAACTCCGACACTTCAGTTGGGTAAACCTTAAGAAAATGACCATCAAGAAACTATTGAACTGTATAACCATCACAATCCTGACTGTGACATGGCAGCTCCTGTAAACCTCATTAGATTATCTTTGGGACTGAAGAACAAACTAGTTATTTTGCATTTCAGCAGTCAGTTTTTCAGGGTCAAGGCCCCCTCCCAATCAAGACTGACATCAGGTTCTATTCCATTGCACACAGCCAACATTGCAATTTCCCTGAAACAAAGCTGACAGCTGGGGGAAGAGAGAGCAGGCAGGCCGTTCCAGGACTGCAATCCCAGTGTTCATGGCTCCAGGCAGCAGCTCACCATAACTCAAGCTGGCTCGGAATAATTGTTAAAAATCCAATTTCTCCTAAACAGAACAAAAGAATTCCATTTATCCAGAAGTGTTCAGCCTTTCATTCCTCCTGGTATAGCCAACTGTAATTAATAATTCAGTTACTTTAACAATATAAATACTGCACTCAGAAAACACACCAAGAATCTATTGGGCATAAAAGTTAAAATCAAACGGACACTGTAGGAAAGATTGTTTTTCCCCCCGAAGGGTCATAGTGTTAAATAGTGTTTACAGCTCTTAAAGAGATCCTTCACCTGGTCATCCAGCAGCAGTTTATTCTAATCCCATTTTCCAGCACTTTGCCTATAAGCCTTGTAGGCAGTGGTGTTTCAAAGTGTTCATCTAAGACAGTTCTTCAATGGCTTGAGGTTCCTGCTTCTATCACCCTTTCAGGCCGTGAGTTTCAGATACTCACCACCCTCTGGGTTAAAATATTTTCCCTCAAATCACCGGTAAACCTCCTGCTCCTTAGCTTCAAACTGCACTCTCTGATTAATTACCCCTCTCCTCAGGGACAGGTTTCTCCCTATCTGCATATGACCCTCTGAACTTTGTGCACCTCAAATCAGAACCCCCCCCCCACACAACATCCCCAACCGCAGCGTTCTCTACTTTAAGGAAATCAACACCAGCTTCTCTAGTTCCACCTCTTCATATCAGAATTGCTCCATTCCAGGCAACATCCTGGTACATCTCCTCTGTACCCTCTCTACTGTAATCACATCCTTTCTATAACGTGATGACCAGAACTGCACACAGCATTCAGTTGTGGCCTAATTAGTATTATATAGAGCTCCGTCACAACGTCCCTGCTCTTGTATTCATGCCTTGAGTAATAAAAGCAAGCATCCCATTTGCTTTCTTAACCACCTTATCTAGTTTGCTGCTGCCTTAAAGGATTATGGACACACACCAATGTCCCTGTGATCCTTTGTACCTCCTAAGGTTCTATCGCTCAATGTGTATCCCTTTGTTAGTTATGTTGGTCCTCCCAAAATGACCTTGCTGGTCGGTCTGATGATCACGGAGAATGAACATTACTCACCGTTTCAGGTGTATTATAATTATATCAGGGGCTTTCAGCAGTTGGATACTTTCTGCCTGGTCCTGCTTCCTTCCACAAAAGGAACAAAAAGGTTGATCCCTGGAGCTCAGCACCTCTTCTTTAAAGAACAATTTGAGACAATCCTAAGAAACAGCAGCTATGTTTTAGAGTAGAAGCTTTTTTGAAGGAACCAAAGTTTGAAAATTAAGCAGTAGGAAAACCCATTGTGCAGATTATAATTCCTTAGGTACAGTTACCAACCACCAAATAAAGCAAGCACCAATGACTGGAGGAGAGGTCAGGAGCATATTTACAAAGTGGCAGCTGTGAGATTGCCTTTTTACCCAGGAGCAGCCCCAGGTTGTCAGGGGAACCCTATGGAGATGGAACATTTGGGGTTCTTTTTCCTGCAAACCCTTGTACTGTGCCCAGGCAATTACTTTAACTTTGCTGTTAGGAAATCTTCTAGGAATGCTAAAAATCAACAATATATTGGATGAGTGTGGATTAATGATCCAGCACAGCTTTATAAAGGCATATCATATTTAATTAGCTTTAATGAGCTTTTGTTGATGAGACAGAGAGCACTGATATAAGTGCAGGTCATATGGAGGATATGAACATATTAGCTTCCAAAAGGCATTTGATAAAGACTTCTCAGCAAGTAAGGAAGACAGTGAGAACATGGATTTATAAGTTGGCTGAAAAACAGCAAACAAAAGGAGTGATGAACAGCTTTTCAGTCTGAAGCAAAATTTATAATTAGTTTCCCCAACAGTGAAATTGGATCAAGAGAATTTGCAGAGGACACACAAAAAAAAAGAATGATGACGCAGGGCTGGTCCAATTAGTAGATAGACAATAGGTGCAGGAGTAGGCCATTCGGCCCTTAGATACAAGGCGGATGCAAATTTAATGAAAAGACATATGAAATGGTACAACGAAACTGGACAGACCACATGGCATTGACCGAGGCAATGGGAAGAAACACCTCAAACACAGCCCTGTCGATCCTGCAAATCCTGCCTCACTAACATCTGGGGGCTAGTGCCAACACTGGGAGAGCTGTCTCACAGACTGGTCAAACAACAGCCTGACATATTCATACTCATGGAATCATACCTTACAGACTATGTCCCAGACCCTACCATCATCATTCCTGGACATGTCCTGTTCCACTCCATCAACAGGACAGACCCAGCAGAGGTGGTAGCACATTGGGAAACAATTGGGAGGGAGTCTTCAATATTGACCCTGGACCACATGAAATTTCATGGCTTCAAGTTAAACATAGGAAAGGGAATCTCCTGCTGGTTACCATGTACCATGCTTCCTCAGCTGATGAATTAGTAATTCACAATGTTGAATATCACTTGAAGGAAGCACCGAGGGTGGGGATCGATAATGCCCACCACTGAAAATGTCTCAGCAGCAACACTACTGATTGAGCTGGTTGGATCCCAAAGGACATATCTGCTGGACTGGGTCTGTGCTATGTGGCAAGGGATCCAATAGAGAGAAATGACTGCTAGACCTTATTTCCGACAATCTAACAGTCACAGATGCATCATTGTACTATTGCAGAGATGAAGTCACATCTTCACAATGAACAAACATACTGCCCTATTCAAAACTAAACATTGAGTCACTGTGGACTACCAGGAGCAACAAAATTCTCCTCTCTCTCCCCCACAATCTGTAACTGATACCTAGCTTATCCCTGCTCTACCATCACCACCCCAGGAGCATGTGATAAACAGAGCTAAGCAATTCCACAACTAAGGGATCAGATCAAAGCTCTGCAGTCCTGCCACACCCAGTCATGAAATGGTGGTGGATAATTCAACAACTCACTGGAGGAGGACACTCCACAAAAAAAACTTACCAAGGATGTTGGAGAAGTCCAGTACGTTAGTTGGAAAGCCAAAAGTGCCAAGTAGATGATCCATCTCAGCCTCCTTTGGGAGTCCACAACAGTCTCTAGTCAATCCAATTCGGTGCATGTGATATCAATAAATGGTTGAAGACACTGGATACTGCAAATGCTGCAGACTCTAGTAACATTCTGGCAATAATACGGAAGACGGGTGCTCCAGAATTTGCTGCTCTCCTCGCCCGGGTAAGTCCTGTACACAAAGAGCAGGACATTCCAACCCAGCCAATTACCGCCCCACCAGTCCACTCTCCATCATCAGAAAAGTGATGGAAGGTGTCACTAACAGTGCTATCCAGCAGCACCTGCTCAGCAGTAACCTGCTCAGTGACGCCCAGTTTGGGTTCCCCCAGAGTCACTCAGCTCCTGACCTCATTACAGCCTTGGGTCAATCATGGACAAAAGAGCTGAACTCCAGAGGGGAGGTGAGAGTGACAGCCTTTGACATCAAGGCTGCATTCAACCAGGTGTGGCATCAAGGAGACCTAGCGAAACTGGAATCAATGAGTGTCAGGGGGTAAACTCTCTGGTGGTTGGAGTCATACCTGACATTCAGGAAGATGGTCATGATTGTTGCATGTCAGTCATCTCAGTGCCAGGACATCTCTGCAGGAGTTCCTCAGGGTAGTGTCCTAGACTTAGCCATCTTCAACTGCTTCAATGAGGAGAAAGTGATGACTGCAGAAGCTGGAGATCAGAGTCGAGAGTGTGGTGCTGGAAAAGCACAACAGCTCAGGCAGCATCCAAGGAGCAGGAGAATCGACATTTCAGGCAATAGTCCTTCATCCGATTGAGCATCATTCCTGATGAAAGGCTTTTGCCTGAAACGTTGATTCTCCGGCTTCTCAGATGCAGCCTGACCTGCTGTGCTTTTCTAGCACCACAGTCTCAACTGCTTCATCAATGAACTTCTCTCCATCATAAACTCAGAAGCGAGGATGTTCGCTGGTGATTGCACAAATGTACAGCACCATTCAACTCCTCAGATACTGAAGCAGCCCATGTCCAAATGCAATGAGATCTGGATAATATCCAGGTTTGGGCTGACAAGAGACAAGGAACATTCACACCACACCAATGCCAGGCTATGACCATCACCAATAAGAGACAAACTAACTAAAGTCTCCTGACATTCAATGGTGTCACTATCACTGCATACCTCACTATCAACATCCTTGGGACTAGCATTGATGAGAAACTCAACTGGACTGGTTATATAAATGGCTACAAGAGCAGGTCAGAAGCTAGGAATACTGCAATGAGTAATTCACCTCCTGCCTCCCCAAAGCCTGTCCACCATCCACAAGACAAGTCATGAGTCTGATGAATTATTCTCCACTTGCCTGGATGAGTGCAGCTCCAACAACACTCAAAAAGCTGGACACCATCCAGGACAAAGCAGCCCGATTGATTGGCGCCGCATCTACAAGCTTTCATTTCCTCCACCACCAATGCACAGTAGCAGCAGTGTGTATTATCTTTAAGACACACTGCAGAAATTCACCAAAGAGCCTCAGACAGCTCATTCCAAACTTAATACCATTTCCATCTAGAAGGACAAGGGCAGCAGAAAAATGGGAACATCACCACCTTCAAAGTTCCCCTCCAATCCCCTCACCATCCTGACTTGGAAATATATCACTGTTCCTTCAGTATCACTTGGTCAAAATCCTGGAATTCTCTCCCTAAGGGCATGGTGGGTCAACCCATAGTAGGTGGACTGCAGCGGTTCAAGAAGGCAGCTCACCCCCACCTTCTCAAGGGGCAACTACTGCTGGTTGGTCCAACCAGCATTACTCTCACTCCCCGAGAGAACTTTTAAAATTGGTGGGTTTTCTGAGGTTTGGCATTACCACACAAGGGGAGTTAAATAAGAGAACAACTGATTCCTCTTAACCATAGTGTTCACCAAGAGCAGAATTCTCGTAACAAGTAGGGAAGCTTTAATCTGTGGGAAGATCTAGCGGGGAGCATAAAGAAAAAACAGAAAAACAAGAGATAAGAAGTATTTTTATTGTCTATTTTGAACAAAAAAGAGAGCCAAGGTTTATTTTTGTTGATATTTTTAAGTGAAGGTGATCCACATTCAGATCAGCTGTGATCTTACTGAGCAACAGACCAAATTTGATGGACAGAGAGGCCAACTCGTAGTTGTTACATTCATAACAAGTTGGTGATAATTTTTTACCTGAATGGAGCATCTGTTATCAGGAGGCATTGGCAGAGACAGACTCAGGAAATTCTCAGTTTGGCTAGACTTGTGGTAACAATTTAGACACAATTTGACATAGTTCAGTTGACCCTGAAACATCTTTGAAATAATTGAAGTTTCCACGTTTCTCACTCCTGTAGACTGATGAGAGAAAAGATCATTTATTCCTTTGTGAAAAATCTGGAGTCTATCACATATCCCATGAGCAGTGCATTGGAGAATTGGAGAATCATCAACTCAGTTACCTCATCAACTTTCCACGAGTTCAGCTGCTCAAACACATAATATTGGTTGGAAAGAGCAGAGTACTGTCACACAACAGATCAGTCCGTCAGTCGGTCGGTCTTTTTTCTTGTTTCTGAGAGTTGAGCCAAGGGCTTCCATTGAATTGCTCCAGGCTCATCAACAGGGTACTGCAGTCCTAGCTGTTGCCTTCTGCAGGATGACTGACCAGGAAGCGTCCCTGCTCTAACTTCCTCCAATTAGATGTATTGGAAGGATTTACAGACTGAGGATCAATCTGCTTAGACATATTGCAGATGCACCTTCAGTGAATCATGAGAGGCAAAGATAAGGTGAATAGCAAAAGGTCTTTTCCCAAGGGTGTGGGAATTTGGAAGAAGTGTGGAACTAGAGGTCATAATCTTAACATGAGAGAAGAAAGACTTAAAAGGGGCCTGAGGGGCAACTTTTGCACAGAGGGTGGTTTGTATATGGAATGATCTGCCAGAGGAAGTGATGGATGTAGGTGCAGTTACAACATTTAAACCTCACTTAAGTAGATAAATAGGAAAGGTTTAGAGGGTTAATGGGACAATAGACAAATGGGAATAGTTTAGTTTGGGAAACCTGTCAGCATGGACGAGTTGGACTGAAAGGTCTGTTTCTGTAGTGCATGTCTCTATGACCAATAAGTCGTGAAATGGGACTCAACCCTTGAACGTCGGACCGAGGTGTAAAATTGTGAACACTGCACCAGGAGACCTCCCGCCATTAGAGTTAATTTAACAAAAACAATTCCAACAACCATAGCAATTAGAAACTTCTCAATTATTATTGCACCCAATAATCATCCCAGAACCAAGCAAATTGTTCATAATTTCAACCAGCAAGCTCTCGGAACATGACAGACAGATCAATCTTCACCAGGTGAAGATCAGACCTTCCATTAATTAAATGCAGTATTTAAACCAACTCTGAAATGCTTCTGTGCTTTCACATATGTACCTTGGCTTGGGGATGGGAGGTTGTAAATAGGAATGTCAGAACTCACTGAATTATGTCCTCTGTCCCTCAGTCAATCTCAACACACCTTTTGTTAATTCAGTCTAACACTCCGTTATCTCCAGCGAAGGTTGAAGATGAAAGTTCCCCATTGACCTTTTAGTATCATGTAACAGAGATTGCACTTAAAATCAGTTTTAATAAACAGAATGAGTATAGACTATTCACCAGTTCCTTTGTATAAAATGCATTTATGATGGGAGTTATTGTCTAAAACAGCGATGGTTAGAGTTTTCAGAAATTACTTGTGGATAGGAGCTACAGAAGTCAAATTGGTAGCTTCAGCCATAATCACAGAAAGCCCCGAGTGAGGTTCAGTAACAAGAACAGTTACAAATGCAAGGACCAGATGTTTTTCCTTCATTTGAAGTTACCAGAGTAGATGTCAAACTAACTCCTCAAATAGATGCTAGAGTGGCCTAACTCCGTTTAAAAGGTGGGGAGAACTCGATGTTAATCTTTAGTTAGTCTGCTTTATTTGAGTTTCAACAAGCAGATCCAAAATTAAACAAGTTTGTACAATCATGTCACAACTCGAGGTTTTGATAGGGCAGTGGAGCTCTCCAGACAAACTTGCAGACAGAGAATGGATGGTTATTCATTAGATAGTGATACCACCCAGATATTGTAAAGAAATATTACAGGTAACATTTTAAATTCCCATGGCATGTAAAAATATGGAAAACTCATGCAAAGATAAATTGGCATTTTTAGTGGCTATGCCTCTTCGTAAAGGACATATGACATAGAACGGAACTATGAGTCTGCTCAGCAAAACTTCAATACAGAGTTTAACCAGTACCTTTATCCACCATAGTGAATAGTTCAAGAACAGCTAGAGTTCTTACTGCATGTTATCAGAACCTAAAGTTGGACACTGTATCCTTTCAACTATTGATATAAGAACTCAATTTCCAGAAGCTCCTCCATTGAAGACCATCATAACTAGTGGTGAAAAAAAACTTTTTTTTAAATTTGTTATTGATTACAATAGAAATACAATTGGATCAAAGTTCCAACTTCATGTCTAAACCTTTTTAAGATATAAAAAGTAAATTGGGTATAAACTATTTGACCATAGTGTTTCATTCTTAAACTCAGGGAGCTTTATAATGGTCAGATTGTGTGTCCACATTTCTAGAGAGACTCAAGAGCATGGAAACTTGCACAGAAACATTTACAAACTCCAAAGGCAAAGATAAAAGAATGGGCAGACAAACATGCAGAAAGCAGAACACTTCAAATGGGAGATTAACTGTTAGCTTTTATTGTAAGTCAAACATTTAAAGGTGAGATGCAATGGGTCCTTAGAGTGATTAAGAAAGTCAGTGAAGTGAGTTGTTACCAGCTGTGGCATATGAACAGAAAGAGCAGGTGTATCCACTGGTAAAAATAATGCAGGATGACAGAGACAGCAAGAACGAGATAGAAGGAGATGTAAACAATTCACAGAACGAATAACCGGCAATCCAATTACCCAATACTGAACTATTGGGACTTTATTGTTGTAATTAAAAGGAAAAGCGAGGGATCTACTGGGGTTACAAATGGAATACAAGGAAATTATAGAGATCCATTTGGGTGGAGAATCTTAACCAGAGATGATGGAATCTGTACTGACACTGTAGTATTGTGGGAATTAGTTAAGAATGCCCGATTGGAAAATTGGCCAAATTCTGAAATTATAAGAATTGCGGCAAAAGGTCTGAAACAGTAAACATAACACAGGCTGAATGCACACAAATTCTCTAAACTTGGCAAATCTTCTCTAATCTTCTCGAAAGGCTCCTTCTATATTTCGAAATGCAAATTTGAGCCTGAACAAAATGTCCATGTCATGGAATGATGTGTGTAACTCAATATTTTGGAAAATCAATAAGGCAACGCATATCAAAGTTCAGTGTAATGAATGATGAACATCTAATGACAACCTGTCAATTTTCAGCATATTTTAAGTATATAAATGTTATCCTTTTCTCTGTAAAAGTGAAGAAACTTGGAGAGTATGAGATTCTCTTGTTTCACCTCTCAGGTTTTTAGCCAAAAACTGCATGCAATATTTTTAATAAAAGCATTTTCAGCTCAAGGCTGTTTTTGAATTTGTCTAATTTGTTGATTAAGCTCTTACAGATCCCTGCTAATTAAAATCCAATTTGACAATAGACTAATATCTTTATTAGTGAATCACGGATTAACAAACTCAGGTGAAAGAGATTCAAAGCGTACCAGAAAACCACTTGATTGATTCTATCCAAAGTAGTTACAGTTCTTGAGTGGAATTAGTTCCTCACCTAATGGATTGACTAGATTCTGTAGAGATTACAGAACAATTAATTGCAGTATCAAATCACAATTGCACAGTTAAACTACACTGTTTGCAGTGGCCCATTCCTTACCAAGGTTGATTCATTACAGAGGAGTAGGAGAAAGTGAGGACTGCGGATGCTGGAGATCAGAGCTGAAAATGTGTTGCTGGAAAAGTGAAGCAGGTCAGGCAGCATCCAAGGAGCAGGAGAATCGACGTTTCGGGCATAAGCCCTTCTTCAGGAATGAGGAAGGGCTTATGCCCGAAACGTCGATTCTCCTGCTCCCTGGATGCTGCCTGACCTGCTGTGCTGTTCCATTACAGAGGTATAGCCGAGTGTCAGTAACATTAAGAGTGAAGGAGACATCATGTTTTTTACTTCAAACCAAACGGTTTGCATTATTAAATTTAAAATGCTGCAGCTACATTCTAAAGACCCAAGAACCAAGTTGTAATCTCTGTAGCTTGACATATTAATACATGGAAACAACACGTAAAATAATGGAAAGCCTTATTTCAACAGGTAGAGTTAGCTGACTGGTGGAGGTGATGGCCTAGTGGTATTATGGCTAGACCATTAATCTGGAGACCCAGATTTGTTTAAAGCTATTCCTGATGAAGGGCTTTTGCCCAAACCGACGATTTTCTTGCTCCTCGGATGCTGCCTGACCTGCTGTGCTTTTCCAGCACCCCACTCTGATCTAAACACTCGTAATAAATCTTGCCAAGATTGAGCTTGCACGCAAATAAGGGTGACTTGCCAAGGACATGTCATAGAGCAGGTGCTGCCAAGGACAGCAAAAGTAAAGGCTTTGATAGAATTCTCCATTCTTAAAAGTCATTGGGAAATTGAGATTTTTTGGGGATGCATGGTTTCTGTCAGAAATTTTAGGATAATGGCGGCCACTCTAACAGATTTATCATGGAAACAGGCAAAGGTAACATTCGCCCAGTGTATACTACCCCAACTTAACAAAACCTTTTAAACTGACAAACTGATGCTAGTTACAGGAGGGTGGCTGTGGTTTTATTGCAGGATGATAATGTGGATACCTTCCCCAAGAAACTAAAATCAAAAGAAGTACTTTAGCTCTAGTCTGAGAAACTCTAATACATGACTGTCTGTCATGACCACAAAGAAATGCCAATATGGTCCCTGGGGTCCTGAAGAGAAATTTAAACTCAAAATGCTCAACGTTTTCAACTGAGCTTATTAATTCAATCTCGTAATATAACAACTGTTCATGTTGCAAGAAAATATAATGACAGATACATTATCGAGAATATTATGATGTTGGAATAGTTTGGTGATATTTTTTAAATGGGAAGTTATACAAGTCCTGTATAAAGGGTGAGTAAGGATGAATGAATGGTTCTTTTTATTGTTATATCTGTCGTGTTGACACTGTAATGAAGTACATCTGGAAATGGCATTTATACAAAAACATAAGACAGGAGCAAGACTAAGCTGTTTATCCCCTCAAGCCTGCTCCACCGTCTAATCTGATCATGTCTGATCCTAGAGTGTGCTACACTAATCCCCCACCACCACCACCCCCATATCCCCTTTTCTCTTTAGCCACAGGAGCTATATCTACCTCCTCCTAAAAAAATTAATTTCTCTAGGGATGTTAGGAAAACATTCTTATGGATTATGAGAATTGGAAAAATGCAAACATTGGACAGTTCCTGGGTTGCAAAGAGTTTATCATGTGACTTCTTGGAAGTCAAACATCAAAGAATTGGGGATTGTCTGCTGTTACAAAAGTCAACTGACCTTTCAGAGAACACAAGCCAAATCGTTTGAGAGCGCCCCTCTGGACTGAAGTGCTGTGTGTTTGCTTCTGGATATATTTGGATGCAACAGTTGTTGGAAGGATTTGCAAGGAAAGGGGTTTGTTATTTCCCTCAGTGAAATATTTGAGAATTTGACATATCAGGATTTCCGTTACCTATCCGAATCTTGTCTGAAGATCTTCCACTGCCCTGTGAATGGTGGCAATTGGATCTCATTGACAGAAAAGTCAAAAGAACGGAGAGAAATCAACCCATTTTATCTTAAAATGGAGATAAGGAGAAAGTTCTTCTGCCAGAGAGTGATTAATCTAGGAATTCACTTGGAGGCGAGGCCATGGAGTATATTTAAGAATTTAAGATAGGTTCTTGACTGTCAAAGGGATCAAGGGTTACCAGGAGAAGGTGGGAGAATGGAGGATGAGAAACTTATCAGCTATGATTGAATGGCAGAACAGACCCAATGGGCTGAATGGCCTATTTTCTGCTCCTATGTCCTTATTTCTGCACTTGAACCTTTAACCTACATAAGACGATGCTCTTTTTTGCTTATTTTTTTATCCTGGAGTCAGAATCCCTCCACAGACCAGAGTTGTCTTATCCTTTGGGAAGATATTTTTGTAATAAAGAGGAACTTGGTTTAATCTTGCAAAGTAGCTCAGTTAATTACTGGTTTTGTCACATATTGGAAGAATATACATTTTCCTTGAATGACTTTTGAGTTTATTAAGATAGACTTGGTCTAAGTCTATCTTGTTTTAGATTACAGTAATAAAGAGAAACAAGTTGACCATTTTGGTGATTAAATAAAGGAATTACAGTTTTGGTGCAGCTCATTGAATAGTGCAGCTTTATTTCCAGCACCCTCTTCCTATCAGATCGGCAACACATCTGTCTTACACCCAACTCCCAACCACTAGCCATCATTCATCCTCAAAGATAGCTTAGAGTATTGATTTTGCGATTTGCCTTTCAGCTGTTCAATACTGACACTTGGAGACATGTCAATTTAACATACACCTCACAGTGAGAGCTGTTAAATCCATTACATTGCTACTCACAGACTGCAATGCTCCACCTGCTGGTGTTACTCATTAACACAGCCTTTAATTCATCTCTTAGGCCTGAATGAAGGAGAATGTAGGGGACAGGACTCTTGAATGGGACTAATTACCAAATCACTCCATTGAATGGGGCTTTTGCAAACACGGCCTATGAGTAACTCTGTGCCCTGCCTTTTACCTGTAGCCCTGAATATTATTTCTATTTAAATGATCATCCCTTTGAACCTGCCTCCTCCTCCTCCATATTTCCAAGGAGTACATTCCAAAACCTAACCATTTGTGAGAAAAAGTTCTTTTATCACTTGTACTTGCTTCTTTTATAAAGACTTTAAATCTTTCCCTTTTGTTCTTGATCCTGTTATGAGCAGGAGCAGGGTAGCCCTATCTTTGTTGTCCAAGTGCCTCTAAAATTTGTAATCTTTTATCAAATCACCTCTCAGCCAAGAAAAAGTGCCAATCTTTCTGAACCATCCTTGTAACTCGGGTGATTGAGAAACAGTTAACAGTTGAAACATATAGTCAAAAGGGGAGAGTAAGAAATCAAAAGTTGTTATACACTTTGGTAAAAAGGATATGGTTAAGGAAAGGGTTAAGATTTTGCAGAGTGAATATAGTATGTTAGGCAGAAGGTTTAAAAAGCAGAACCTCAAAAAAAGGTCATAATTGCTGACCACATTCTAATGAGAGTAGGAATAAAAAGCGAAGGCAGATACATCAATGGCTGAAGGAATGATGCGATGTGCAAGGATTCAGACTTTTGGATCATTAGGATTTTTGGATCATTAGGATTTTTGGATCATTAGGATTTTTGGATCATTAGGATTTTTGGATCATTAGGACCTCTGCTGAGGCAGGAAAGAGTTGTTCAAAAGTGACAGGTTTTACCTGAACTGAAAAGGGACGGAGATTCGCTATTTCTATTTCGGGAGCCTTTTAACTAGTTGGGGGGGAGGGGGGTTTGGTTTCTGGAGTCGCAGTGAAACAGCAATACAGACGAGGATGGTGCTGAAGTCAGAAAGGAGCAAGTTAATTAGAAAGGACAGACAAAAGCAAGTCAGAGAATGAGGTAACTCTGAAAAATTAAACTGCATTAATTTCAATGCAAGGGGTCTTACAGGTAAGGCTGACGAACTCAAGGCAATTATGGGAACATGGGACTGGGACATCCTAGCCATTACAAAACCATAGCTAAAAGGGAAGGACAGGACTAACAGTTCAGTGCTTCAGGGTGTAGATGCTATAGGAAGGATAAAAAGGGAAGCAAGAGAGGAGGGGAAATGGTGTTATTCATCAGGAATAACATTATGCCTGTACTTAGAGAGGATATTTCTGAGGGATCGTCCAGTGAACTACATTGATGGAACTGAGAAATAAGAAGGGGATGATCACCTTGATGGGTTTGTATCGCAGGTCCCGTCCCCAATAGACAGGGGGAAACAGAGGAGAAAATATGTAGAGAGATCTGATATATATAAGAACAATAGGATGGTAATAGTAGGAGATCTTAACTTTCCAAACATAGATTGGGACTGCCATTGTGTTAAGAGCTTGCATGATGAGGAATTTGTTAAATGCGTTCAAGGTAATTTTCTTTATCAATATGTAAATGTACCTACTAGAGAAGGAGCAAAACATGACCTTCTCTTGGGAAATAAGGCAGGGCAAGTACTAGTAGGGGAGTACTTTGGGACAGAGATCAAAGTTCTATTACTTTTAAAATAGTTATGGAAAAGGATAGGCCTTCCAAAGAAGCTAAATTTCTGGAGTATTTTAAATGATAGGAGACTCGAACTTGCAGAAGTTGATTGAAGCAGACTTCACAAGTAAAGGAGTGACTGACAAATGGGACGCTTTCATAAGTGAGACAATGAGAGTTCAGAGGCAGTTATGTTCCTGTTAGAGTAGGGAAGAATGGATGAATAAAGATATTGAAGCTCTGGTCAAGAATAAGAATCACATGTTAGGTGTAGACAACAGCGATCAAGTGAATCTCGAAGAGAACATTGAGCATAGGGGCATTCTTAAGAGGGAAATCATGAGGGCAACAAGAGGATATGAGAGACTAGGCAGACAAGGTTAAGGATAATTCAAAGAGATTTGACAAGTGCATTAAGTGCAAGAGAGCAACTAAAGATAAAATAGGGCCCCTTCAAGATTGTCTAGGTGTAGAACCACAGGAGATGGGAGAGATGCCAAACAAACATTTTAGATTAGATTCAATTCCTTAGTATGGAAACAGGCCCTTCGACCCTCTGAAGAGTAACCCACCCAGACCCATTTCCCTAACATAGTGTTGTACCTAACACTATGGGCAAGTTAGCATGGCCAATTCACCTGCACATCTTTGGACTGTGGGAGGAAACTAGAGCACCCAGAGAAAACCCACGCAGACACTGGGAGAATGTGCAAACTCCACACAGACAGTTGCCCGAGGCTGGAATCGAACCCGGGACCCTGGTGCTGTGAGGGAGCAGTGCTAACCACTGAGCCACCGTGCCGCCCCAGTTTTTACTGTAGAGAAAGAAATGGAGACTGGAGAACTCAGGGAAGTAAATATTGATGTTTGAAAACATCAGATTACAAATGAGGAAGTGATGTAGTTCTTAGAAAATGTAAGAGTGGATAAATCTCCAGGACCTGATCGAGTGTATCTCAGGATCTTGTGGGAAGTTAGGGGCACCGCAATTGTTTCCCTAACAGAAATATTTGCATCATCTATAACCACGGGCAACGTGCCAAAGGACTAGAGGGTGGCTACTGTTATGTCTTTATTCAAGGAAGGTTGTAAGGAGAAACCTGGGAACTATAGACCTGTGAGGCTGACATTGGTAACAGGCAAGTTGTTGGAGGTTACTCTGAAAGATAGGGTTTACGTGCATTTAGAAAGGCAAGGACTGATTAAGGATAGTCAGCATGGTTGATTCAATTTTTTGAGGAAGTAACCAAGATGACTGATGATGGCAGAGCAGTAGATATTGTTACCTGGACTTCAGTAAAGCCTTTGACAAGGATCTACCTGTTAGACTAATTAGTAAAGTTAGATCACATGGGATTCAGGGAGAGCATGCCAACTGGATTGAAAATTAGCTGGACGGTAGGAGACAGAGGGTGATGGAGGAGGATTGTTTTCTGGGACTGGAGGAGGCCTGTGACCAATGGTGTTCCACAGGGATCGGTCCTGGGTCCACTTTTATTTGTCATTTATATCAATGAATTGGCCAATGAGACATGGTAAGTAAATTTGCAGATGACACCAAAGTTGGTTGTATTGTGAACACTGTTCACAATAAAGGGATTACATAGAGATCTTGATGAATTGGTTAAATGGATTGAGGAGTTTAATTTGGATAAAGGTGTAATTTGGTAAAACAAACAAGGACAGGACTTATAATTAAGGATAGTGTTGTAGAACAGAGAGACCTAGGAGTTCAAGTACATAATTCTTCGAAATTTGATTGGATTATAGGTCATCCCCTTCACTTACTGTTCATTACTATTACTTTTGACACTTTATTCATTCCATTTGAGAGTTTTGATCACCTGCAGAGACTTATTATTCAGCTTATCGACACTCCACTGGTACCATTTGTATGATCTTTTGATCCCTCTGTTTATAAACTCTGTGCCTGTGTACTTCTCTCTCAGTTCACCTGAAGGGGCAGTGATCAGAAAGCTTGTGATTTCAAATAAACCTGTTGGACTGCAACCTGGTGTCATGTGACTCTTTACTTTGTCCACTCCAGTGCAACACCGGCACCTCCACATCATTGAAAATTGCCTCACAGGTGGACAGGGTGGTTAAGAAAGCATTTAGCATTCTTACCTTTGTTGCTCAGAGCTTCGAGTATCAGGGGTTGGGACATTGTCTTGTACAACCTCAACATATTGGTGAGGCTTCTCCTGGAATACTGCATGCAGTTATAGAGTCAGAGTCATACAGCAGGGAAACAGATCTTTCAGTCCAACCAGTCCACGTGCCATAATCCCAAACTAAACCAGTCTCACCTGTCTACCTTTAGTCCATATCCCTCCAAACATTTCCTGTTCATGTACTTATCCAATGTCTTTTAAACGTTGTACTGTAGCTGCATCCACCATTTCTTCTGGAAGTTCATTCCACTCACGAACAACTGTGTAAAAATAAAAGTGCCCCTTATGTCTTATTTAAATCTTTCTCCTCTCGGCCACTGGTCATAGCATGTCACTGAGCAACAGCTTCCATCTGTGAGGGACTCATCATTCTACTGTACCCTCTCGCTCAGTGACACTGATGAAGCAAACCGCTATCACAGAATTATTTTAAATCGGGTGCAGGAACAGAGAGCTATTGGGAAACAGTATACCAGGTGACAAACTGATTAAGATTCTCAAACATCTAAAGATCAATGTTTCACACAACCTAACTGACAACCTCTAACATTGTCTCCAATTCCCTTCTTGATCCTTTCCCGGAGACACAGTCCCAGTTCAAAGTTTCTGATTGAAGAGACTCATCAATTCCAATCACCAAATTAATCCATACATTTTCCCAAGGAATTAAGCTGGGATTTCAGACACAATGGTGACCTCACTCCTATTGGGACAATCACTTGGAATCCAGGAATGGTGTTGGAATCCAGGCTGGTGTTCATTTTCTTTTGATACCATTAAGTAAAATGTCACTTTTGCCTCATCTTCCAAAGTCACCCAGACCCTGAGATCTCCTGAGGTGACTTTCCAAATTCACCATCTCAGGAGTATTCGCTCACTTTACTCCATCCATATTGGCTCCCAGAAGCCAATCAACACAATCCCAAGGCCAGATATTAGCAGGAACCGAATGATCAGGGCTGCTCAATGCTGAGTGCCAAATGAGGTCATTCTCAAATCATTATGGACAGTGAATCTAGAGTCAAGAGTCTGTTGCTGGAAAAGCACAGCAGGTCAGGTAGCAGAATTCTCCTGCTCCTTGGATGCTGCCCGACCTGCTGCGCTTTTCCAGCAACAGACTCTTGACCCTGATCTCCAGCATCTGCAGTCCTCACTTTCTCACAGTCAGTCTAGAGCACAGGCATTTGACACAGTGACAGGTTACTCAGGGTTTCAATGAGATTACTGAAGAAAAATGAACAGGAAAATAGATTAATATTTTAAATCAATTGAGGGGAAAAACATGGTCAGTGTCATTAGTGACTTCAACGTCAACCTCTCCTCCATGTTTTCTGTTCCCTTTTGGGAGGTTTCTGTTGCAACTTACTCGCTTAAGGTCATTGTGGAGGATATTTAGGAAAAACAGCAGCAGCTCCTGAGCATCCTGTTGTGTGCCGTCAGAAAATGATGCATGCAGTTTGCCAAGGACTCGCTTCACTTCGTCAGGAAAGACATAAACGCAATCTCCGAGCCACATGTCCATGACTAAAGCAGAGAATGCATTGGAGAGTTCTCCCCGACCTCTACACAAGGAACAAAAACCTCCATTAGAACAAAAACCCAAGTTTTAATGACATTTATTTATTTTACCATCTCCTCCATCAGTGAGCCAATGTCCTGTTGTTTTTATGTAAGGTATGATTCCACAGGAATAGAAACAAAACAATACCTGTCACTGTATCACAGCACATGTGGTAATAATAAGACCATAAGACATAGGAGTGGAAGTAAGGCCATTCAACCCACCAAGTCCACTCCGCCATCCAATCATGGCTGATGGGCATTTCAACGCCACTTACCTATACTCTCTCCGTATCCCTTAATTCTTTGCGAGATTAAGAATTTATCAATCTCTGCCTTGAAGACATTTAACATCCCGGTCTCCATTACGCTCCATGGCAGTGAATTCCACAGGCCAACCACTCTCTGGCTGAAGAAATGTCTCCTCATTTCCACTTTAAATTGACCCACTCTAATTCTAAGGCTGTGCCCACAGGTCCTAGTATCCCCGCTTGATGTAAACAGATTCCCAGCGTCCACCTTTTCTAAGCCATGCATTGTGTTGTAAGTTTCTATTAGATATCTGTGCCACTGTGCCATCGTGGGCAGCACGGTGGCACAGTGGTTAGCACTGCTGCCTCACAGCGCCTGAGACCCGGGTTCAATTCCCACCTCAGGCGACTGACTGTGTGGAGTTTGCACGTTCACCCCGTGTCTGCATGGGTTTCCTCCGGGTGCTCCGGTTTCCTCCCACAGTCCAAAGATGTGCAGGTCAGGTTAATTGGCAATGCTAAATTGCCCCTAGTGTTAGGTAAGGAGTAAATGTAGGGGTATGGGTGGGTTGCGCTTCGGCGGGTCGGTGTGGACTTGTTGGGCCGAAGGGTCTGTTTCCACACTGTAATGTAATCTAATAATCTAATCTAATCTCCCCTTGACCTTCTAAACTCTAATGAATCCAATCTCAGGATCCTCAGCTGATCATTATATGTTAGGCCTACCATTCCAGGGATCATTCATGTGAATCTCTGCTGGACACGCTCCAGTGCCAGTATGTCCTTCCTGGACACAGTATTCTAAACGGGCCTAACTAGAACTTTATAAAGTCTCAGTAGCACATTGCTGTTTTTATATTCCAACCCTCTGAAATAAATAACATTACATTTGCTTTCTTAATCACAGACTCAACCTGCAAGTCAATCTTTAGAGATTCCTGGACTAGCTCTCCCAGATCCCTTCATACTTTGGCTTTAATGAATTCTCTCACCTTTTTTTATTTCAAAAAGATACTTTATTCATAAAATATTTTGATGATCTGTACAATTGGTGGTGCCATTTGTAGGCGCATCTTGCATTTCTTTACATACAGAGATCAGAATTAATCATTCATATGTACAGGTCTGTACATTTACCATCCATATATTTAGCTGAGGCTTCAGCGGAGCCCACTTACTGAGTGGGCCCCCTGTTCTTCATTAGGCAGGCAGTGGTCTTTCTCCACCGCGCCTTGGCAGCAGCTGCCCCAAGCTTCAGCACATCCCTCAACACGTAGTCCTGGACCATGGAATGTGCTGGTCTGCAACACTCAGTATACTCCATCCCTGTATTCTTTTTTTCCAAAGACAAGACCTTGTATTTGCTAATAAATCAAAGCAAATCCCCTTTAGATAAATAACACATCAGGACAGCCCCAAGTCCTCAGTGTCTTTCCTGGAATGGAGGGGATTCTGGAACTGAAATGGCCATTATTTGAGCCTCATTTTCATGTTACCCTGATGCTATTCTTACCTGGGTTTTCTTACCTGTTTAGATCATCTGCATAAGCTCCGGTTATGAAGTATTCCACCAATGGCGTAGTGCTGCAGAGACACTGCAAGATGCAGTTCAGGTAGCAGGTGTTCCCAGAATTTCCCAGCCCAGTCTGGCCTGCACCTCCCGAGTGTCTCTCGATACCAGTATTAGACACGCTGGATTCCAAGGAGCCATTGCTATATTTAGGAACAAGATGGTAGTATCGAGCTCTGAGAGTTGTAGGTTGGGTAAAAGGAGAAAATTGAAAAAAAACTAAATTACTAACTTCCAAGTAACAGGAGTTGAAATCTCTCTGGCTCTGAGATACTGTTCTCAATCTAATAGAATTGTCCCTGACTCTGAATCCCCATCCTGTAATTCCTTTAGTCAATGTAAAGCTATATTCTCTGAAGATTGTATTAAGCAAAGAGAGAACATGGCTGCTGAGAGAAAGGGATGAGGGATGAGGGATGGTAACTCAAATCACCTGGACCTCTACTCACTCCGTGTACCCCACAATCTTTGTAGAACTGAGAAATCCTTTATTCTGATGTTACATGGACCTGGGCTCATTGCAGACACTGCAGTGGTGTTGTCTGATCAAAATACCATGAAGAGGCAGAATAATCTGAAGCAGAGCTCATTGTGAAGCTCAGAAATTGCTGTGGGCTGTTTGTGGGGAGGAGGAAAGGCAGGCAGCAGGGTTAAACACCCACTTTTTCATTGGTTCCTGTCCAATAATAGCCCAAAGTTCAGTCCATAAGGCTGTGCCCAGCACCAGCTCACAGCCCAAACTGGAAGAGCTATGCAAAATGCAATGATTTTGAAGGAGAACTGAATCAGCCAGACATGCACATTGACAAATCTCCAAAAAGTGACTGGGCAAGTTAATGAGATATCGAAGGAACATGAGATAGTCAACCGAGGTGTTGAAGACAAAACCATATCATACTTTGCTGAATCAATAGACGGGTGTTAACTAGTGTGGAATGTACAACTCCAGGCATCACATGTTAGGGAGGACATTGAGGTCTTGGAAAGGGTACAGATTGGTTTTACAGGATATGACAGCTCAGTTTCAGGGAGATTAATAAAGCCAGAATTCTAACTTCTACAGCAGAAAAAGAGGGAGATTTATTCAGAGGGGTTTAAGTTAGGGAGGTTTTGATAGCACAAGTCGGGTTAAACTCTCTCTGCTGGCAAGTTAGTCAGAAACCAGACATCACAAACTTAAAAGGGTTCCTCAGGGGAAGTCTCTCCCTGAAAGGGTAATGCAATCATATCCCACAGGAAAGCAGAGGGAACATTTTTAAATGGGACTGGTTTCTGGAGGAAAAAAAGCTGGAGTCTGTCCAGAGTGTGGTTTAAGCAGTCCAGGGCAAAAAGAGAGTAACAATTGGAATTTTCTGGAAAGCAGAGAAATACAAAGATTTAGTGACTTTTGGAGTAATGCTTACCTGAAAATCATTTCCTCAACCTGAACATTGAGAGTGTGGAGTGTGAGAAAGTGCAGCTGAAATTACACTGCACCTCCCAGAAAAGGGAACGATTCATTCTCACAGACAGAATATTTAACTCTGCACTCAACGCAGGCAATCATGTCATTGACACACACTGTTCCTGCCCAGGCAAATGTCCACAAGATATCAGCGTCACTGACTGGGCCAAGCTTTATCATTGATCCTTAGTTGCCCTCGAGAGTTTGGTGGGGAGCTGTCTTCATGAGTCACTGCAGTCTGTGTTGTATATCGATCCACAAGGCTCTTAAGAAGGGATTGTTACCAGGATAGCATCAATCTTAGTGTTGTTGGAGCTGCCCCCATCCAGGCAAATGAGACTTATTCCATCACTCTCTTGACTTGTTTATTGTCAATGGTGGACAAGCTTTGGGGGGGTCAGGAGGTAAGTTACTCCTAGCCTCTGACCTGCACTAGTAGTCATTGTGTTTATATAGTGAGTCTAGTTGGTTAATGACCTCCAGGATGTTGATAGTGGGGAGTTCAGTGATGGTAACACCAATGAATGTCAAGGGAAGGTGGTGTAATTGGTGATAGTCATTGCCTGGCGTGAATGTTATTTGTCACTTGTCAGCACAAGCCTGGATATTGTCCAGCTTTTGTTGTATTTGAACATGACTGCCTCAGTATATAAGAGGTTGCAAATGGTGCTGAACATTGCACAGTGAACATCCTCACTTCTAACCTAATGATTGAGAGGTAATTGATGAAGCAGCTGAAGATGGTTGGGTCCAGGATACTATCCTGAGGAACTCCTGCAGAGATGTCCTGGAGCTGAAATGACTGACCTCCAACAACCATGACCATTTTTTTTTGTGTCAGGTATGACTCCAACTACTAGAGTTTACCCCAATACCCATTGATTCCAGTTTTGCCAGGGCTCCATGATGCCACACTGATGTAGCCTTGATGTCAAGGGCTGTCACTCACACCTCACCGCTGGAATTCAGCTCTTTTGTCCATGTTTGACCCAAGGCTGGAATGAGGTCAGGACTGGATAAAGCCCTGGTGGAACCTAAACTGGGTGTTACTGAGCAGGTGATGCTTGATAGTACTATTGATGGCACCTTCCATCACTTTATGGTGGATCAAGAGCAGACGGATGAGATAGGAACATTTGTCGTTGTTCCACTCTGTTAACAGCATAGCAGTAACCAACTAATCAATTTCTCAGAGACATTTCATGAAGTGTCTGAATAATTAGCCTACACTTTCACTGCTCTTTCACACTCTCAGAACAACATTGAGACAAAAATTTCACATAATTCTCCTGAAAGTTGTTTATGGTTCAGAAGCTGCTCAATGGAACAAACAACTCGAGAGCACCCTCCAACTAGAAGCTTCCTCATTGCAGCTCGGAGAATTAATCAATGTTTCAAGTAACAGAGTCACACTGGACTGACATTTAGTCACTCAGGAGTTTTGAGGACACCAACAGCTATTAGAATTAGATTTTATCATCATCATGTGCACTCAAGCATACAGGTACAGTGAAAAATGTATAAAAACACCATTTTCTGGCACCACCTTCATTACAGAAACCAGAATTTAAAATATAAACAACAAATAAAATAAACCAAACCAGACCAAACCAGAAGGAAAGAAAAATCTCAATAAAAAGGTTCTTTGGAATGCTCTGCCTCCAAAACATAGGAGATAATTTCAATGTCTTTTGCCTTGAACGTGCTGGAACTAAGATAACAAAGAAAAGTAAGCTCATGGAGAGAAAATATAACTGAGAATCAGAGTTAACACAGAACGTTCTGTGGAAGGTGAAAAAATAAAGAGATGTAGAGAGGGAAGATGAAAACACACTGACTCCTCACATGAAAGGATATCCCAAAGTCTAAGGGCACAAATATTAAAAAGGTTAGTAAAAAGGAGGAGTGGGGGGCAATTAGGAACCAAAAAGGAGAGTTAACCATGGAGGCAGTAAACATACAGAGATACAAAATAAATACCTTGCATCTGTCTCCACCAAGGAAGATGTTACTGAGGTCCTTTGGCCCATCAAGTCTGCACTGGCAAAGGCTGCTCTAAATCTACATTAGTCCCACTTTCCAGCATTTGGGCCTTTAGCCTTTAATGTTATGACATTTCAAGTACTCATCCAAATACTTTTTAAAAGGTTGTGCAATTTTGCACCTCAACTCCTCCCCCTCACCCTGGCAGTGCATTCCAGATTCCCATCATCCTCTGGGTGAAAAGGTTTTTCATCAGATCTCCTCTAAACCTCCTGACTTTCACCTGCCCCCTTGTTTTGACCCTTCAATTAAGGGAAAACAGCTGCTTTCCATCTGATCTGTTCACACTCCTTAACCTCATACACCTCAACTCACCTCCATCCTCAATCTTCTCTGACTGAAGAAAAGACCACAAGATTATCTAGCCTCTCCATCATTAAACTGCTCCCTCCCAGGCAACATCCTGGTGGATCTCCTCTGCACCCTCTCCAGTGCCATCATATCCTTCCTATAGTGCAGTGACCAGAACTGCACATAGTGCTCCAGCGGTGGCCTGACCTAGATTCTGTACAGCTCCAACATGGACCTCTCCGCTCTGATAATCTGTTATGACTGACAAAAGCGAGTATCCCATATATTTTAACTCCTGCTGCTTTTGGGGGTTTCTGGGCAAATATACCATAATCCATTTGTCCCTGTCTGCTTCCTCGTGTCTTTTCATTCACTGAGTATTCTCTTGTTATTCCTTCAAAAGTGCATTACCTCACAATGATCAACATTAAATTCCATCTGTCACTGATCTTATCAGTTGTGAGCTCTTTCAGTGACTGAGATTTCTCCTCTTTCACCAAGAGGGTGATGGGAATCTGGAATGCACTAAGATAAGGAAATGGTATCAATCCCTAAACAGCAAACAAAAAACAAACCAAACACCAGGCTGTTTCTGTCAGGGTATGAACTCATTGTTCTGGTAAAGGACAGAGCTGAAAATGTGTTGCTGGAAAAGCGCAGCAGGTCAGGCAGCATCCAAGGAGCAGGAGAATCGACGTTTCGGGCATAAGCCCTTCTTCAGGAAAGGTAAAGGACACCAAACTCAACTTGAAATGTGGAAAATAGAACGTTTTCAGTCGATCTGGCTGTTAATTGTGACTGTATAAGGTTTATCAACAAGAACAAGTTTCTGCTGAAAACCCACAGAGTCAGTGAGAGGAACCAGTGTGCCAAGGGGGCACTGCACCATTGGCATGTCAACATGGATGGGACCTTGCTGTGCCTCATGTATTTCCTCCAATCCAACAGTGACAACACTTGACACTGGTTGTAAACTACTTTGGAAAAGAGTCCTTATGAATGAAAATGTAAATCATATTTTCACCAACAAGAACCCTGCCACATGGTCCACAAATAGGAACAGTCAAAGGCAACTGAATAGAAAGATCCCAACAACAGAATGGAAGTAAACTCCCAATTCCCCCCACACAAACCTGCCAAGCCCAATGACAATAGTTACTCCAATGTACATCAACCTGGCCACATCTAACTAACCCCCTCCCCTGTGTGGGACATACCACCTTGACTCCCATTTGGGAGCAGCCTCCTGCTATGTCCCCAGGTCAGGGGATGGTCCCAATGTGTTGGTGCCCCAGTCAGAGAAACTCTCCTGCTCCCAGTGCAGCTCCTGTCCATGGTCTGGGGCAGCCACTCTCTCCTCAGTATGACACATTCCACCCACCTCATTCCTCCCCTCCATCCTGAAGGGCAGAAATGAAAATAGGTCAATGATAATTGGACAATAACTTGAGATAATTGAACTCTCTAGCCCAGTCTTTGTATGGTTTCTGTCAGATTTTTAGCTATCTTTTGTTAAATCATTTGTTAAAATTAAAAATTCAAAACATTCAACTTCATTTTTAAGATGTGTTAGAATCATTCCTTCACAAAAGGAGGCTATTCAGTACATTAAGTTCATGCTGTTCCTGCAGAGAAGACTACTTAGTATCACTCTCCCTACATGACCCCTGAAACACTGCAAGTTCATTTTCCTCAAGACCAGTTTTCAAGCAGCAATCTTAATGTTAAGTACTTTAACAATTGCCCAACAAACTAAACTGGAGAGATTCTGACCATGACAGCACTGATAAATGTACAGACTGGCCTTACCTGCTATTGTTACCCTCCATAAAGATGTGTCATCATTACAAAGCTAAAATTGTAAGAACTCTGTGACCCAATCTCTTCCCATTACTCTTCAGTAGCCACCAGATCCCATGATATCACTGCATGAAATGACATCACAAAGTAACAACAACAGTGTGCAATCAAAATGAAGAGTTTGTGTTGGCACCCAATCCCCATCAGGACAAACTCACTCTGTAAAGGTTTTTAAAGAGTGGCAGTTGACAAATTGATCAGTGAAGTTGCAACAAACTCCAGGAGGAATGGTCCAAGGTTTTGGCCAGCCAGAAGAGGCCATTAATGGATATTCATTTGGTGCTGCTTAACTCCCCCTGTCCTTCTGATTGGTTGTACTCAAGGACATTCATGGAGCCAATCACCACAATCTTAGCCAATGGGGTTACCAATCAGGAATCATGGCTGAGTTTATTTCAATATCTTCAGTTTAAGGAATTTGCTGCTGATCCAGTGATCTCATAGATGTGCCCTTTGACCTCTGAGATCTGCATTTACAATCTCCCAGTCTGACCATCAATCAGTTTCTTGTGATTGATTATGTTCAGAAAGTTTCAGCTCAGTATTTATTGACAGATCTGAGATTAAATTATCAGGTGAGCATCAAAAATAAGAAACGTCTCTGAAATAGCCCTTACCCTGGCTCTGTCTTCTCAATTTCATGAAGGGATCTGATCAGAACCTATCTCTCCATCCGGCACCAGGACAGGTCCAGAGAGAGACAACTTGTCATTCAAAACAGTGGATGGTACGGTGGCTCAGTGGTTAGCACTGCTGCCTCACAGAGGCAGGGATCTGGGTTAGATTCCAGCCGTGGGTGACTGTCTGTGTGGAGTTTGCACATCCCCCCCGTGTCTGCGTGAGTTTCCTCCAGATGCTCCAATTTCCTCCCACAGTCCAAAGATGTGCAGGTTAGGGTGAATTGGCCATGCAAAATTGTCCATAATGTTCAGGGATGTGTAGGTTAGTTGCATTAGTTGGAGTAAAGTAGAGCAATAGGGTAAGGGAATGGTCTGGTTGAGTTACTCTTCAGAGGGTCAGCATGGACTTGTTGGGCCAATTGGGCTGTTTCCAATACTATAAGGATTCTATGAAAACAAAATACTACAGGGGATCTGAAATAAACACAGAGAATGCTGAAGAAACTCAGCAGGTCTGATCTGTGGAGAGAGAAAAATAATTTTTTAGATTAGATTTAATTACAGTGTGGAAACAGGCCCTTCGGCCCAACAAGTCCACACCGACCCACCGAAGCGCAACCCACCCATACCTCTACATTCACCCCTTACCTAACACTACGGGCAATTTAGTATGGCCAATTCACCTGACCTGCACATCTTTGGACTGTGGGAGGAAACCCATGCAGAGACGGGGAGAACGTGCAAACTCCACACAGTTAGTCGCCTGAGGCGGGAAGTGAACCCAGGTCTCTGGCACTGTGAGGCAGCGGTGCTAACCACTGTGCCACCCACAAATGTTTCAATTCCAGTGACCCTTCCTCAGAACATCAAAAAGATAGAATTGTGATGTGACACGATTCTGTATCTGTAAAATCTTTCTTACTGTCCTGTTTTGACACCGTCACCTTGACATCTTGTTATGAGCTCTTGACCTATGCCTTCAGCCTCTCATTAACATTTTTGGGTGGGGCGAGTGATCAGCACTGTCCTCCCTCATTCAATCATTAAACAATCGAATGGTTACAGAGCAGG
This sequence comes from Chiloscyllium plagiosum, assembly GCF_037043375.1. NCBI lineage: Eukaryota > Metazoa > Chordata > Chondrichthyes > Orectolobiformes > Hemiscylliidae > Chiloscyllium > Chiloscyllium plagiosum. The sequence continues at coordinate 945,745 of NW_028270177.1, read as the reverse complement.
CCAGAGGCTGGAGATTCTAAGGCAATTAACTCACTTCCTGACTCCTCAAAGCCTGTCCACCATCTACAAGGCATGAGTCAGAAGTCACATGACACCAAGTTATAGTCCAACTGGTTTATCCGAAATGCTAAGCAATCAGCACGTTGCTCCTTCATCAGCTGATGTGGAGGGAAGTGCACAGTCACAGAATTTATAGGCAGGGAGATAATTGTAAAATAATTCTAGGTAATGAAGAGCGTCAAAAATAGAACAAAGGGTGTGAGTGGAGTGTTGACAAGCTGAATAATAAGTCTCTGCAGGTGATCGAGGGTGTCAGATGGTGTGAGTAAAGTGTCAACAACTGAATAACAAGTGAGGGGATGACCTATGAACTGAATCATTAAGGCAGAGATATAATTATAAAAAATCAAAAATAAGATGGCCAAAGTCTACCAAAGTAACAAGTAATCCAAACTGTAAAAATAATTGAGATCGAGAGCTCATAACAAGTTGTCAGGGTGATGGATATCAAAACTGAACAGTAAGAACGATTTTACAGATACGGAACAGTGTGGTGGGGTCACATGTAATGTGACATGAACCCAAGATCACGGCTGAGGAGGGTGCAGAAAAACTTTACAAGGATGTTACCGAGATTAAAGGGTTTGAGTTACAGGGAGAGGCTGAATAGGCTGGAGACTTTCTTCCAAGGAGCACAAGAGGTTGAGAGGTGATCTTATAGAGGTTTGTAAAATCATGAGGGGCATAGATAAGGTGAATAGCAACTCCGTGGGGTAGGGGAGTTGAAAACTAAAATGCTGAGATTTCAGGTGGGAGAAGAAAGATTTAAAAAGGACCTGAGGGGCAATGTTTTCACACGGAAGATGATGTAAGTAAGGAACAAGCTGCCAGAGAAAGTGGTAGATGCAGGTACAGTTACCACATTTAAAAGATATTTGGATAGGTATATGATTAGGAAAGGTTTAAAGGGATATAGACCAATTGCAGGCAAATGGGACTAGTTTGTTTTGGGAAGTTGGTCAGTTTGGATAAGTTGGCTGAAAGGCCTAATTTCAGTGCTATAAGACTCTAGCAAACCAAATGAAGATGTCACCAAACCACAGTCAGAGCAGTACATGTTCGGGAGTAATTGAAAAAGGAGATGGAGAGGTTTAGGGAGGGAATTGCAGAGCTCGGGCCCTAGCTGGTCATGGTATGACTGCTGACAGTGTAGTGCTGGGAACCAGGAATACAATCCTCTTGGCTCTTCACCAGCTTCAGACTCTTGCACATTCCCAGTTTTCATTAGACTTGGAAAAGTCTCCAGAGAACAATCTCAATGTCTCTTTGTGAGGTTTTGTGTCAAATTTTGATTGCTAACATTTCTTGAGACAAGGATGCAAGTACTTTGGGACTTTACACAATTGTTATCAAGAGAAACAGGAAGTTACATTACAATCGGGAAAAATCTGCATCAGGTTTTTTCTTGGGGTTTCATTTACATGAATATATCAATTCTCAGGAAATTATGAAATGTTGCGACAGAATTTTACTGTCATAAGGAAATAAGTTTTGTTCTTGGTATTTGCATTGTGATTTTACTGTTTACAATGAATACTTGAGTCATTTCACACACTAACCCAAAAATACATCACTGATTCCAATCAGCAACTCAATCTTTTGCATATTTTAATTTATTATATTGAATGTCCCCTTGTCTTTTGAAATATTAAGGAAATTAACCTTTTGTTCTGTTTCAGAACCAACACAAACATTCATTTCATGAGCTCCCATGGTGGGTGAATACCCACTCATCCACCCACATAAACAATCCCCTTACACATACAGCCACACCTACACACACTTACTCCTACACCTACACACACATACAGCCACACCTACACACACTTACTCCTACACCTACACACACATACAGCCACACCTACACACACTTACTCCTACACCTACACACACATACAGCCACACCTACACACACTTACTCCTACACCTACACACACTTACTCCTACACCGACACACACTTACTCCTACACCTACACACACTTACTCCTACACCTACACACACATACAGCCACACCTACACACACTTACTCCTACACCTACACACACTTACTCCTACACCTACACACACATACAGCCACACCTACACACACTTACTCCTACACCTACACACACTCCTACACCTACACACACTTACTCCTACACCTACACACACTCCTACACCTACACACACTTACTCCTACACCTACACACACATACAGCCACACCGACACACACTTACTCCTACACCTACACACACATACAGCCACACCGACACACACTTACTCCTACACCGACACACACTTACTCCTACACCGACACACACTTACTCCTACACCTACACACACTTACTCCTACACCTACACACACATTCACATACCCATACGAACAACCCTCCACATCCACGTACAGACACACTCCTACCCACACACCACCCACCCAGGTGCACAGACTCACAGAGATTCACACAACACTCAGACAGAGCTACATATCTCTGCATTGACACAGAGCAGGAAAACAAAGTATTAGTCAAATATTTCTTGGGGATGGCATTATTAGAATTTTGTTATTTGCACTTTCTCACCTTCAGAAATGATTTTGATGAGAACTTTCCCCACAATGTAACTGATGCCACAGTCAATCGACACACAGCATTCTCCCCTGAGCAGTGTGATAATGAACAGATCATCTTGTGGTGCTGACAGTGAGTCGGAATACATAGTGGCAAGGACTACTGGGATGAGGTTCCATGTTCTGTTTCAGAGGTTTGGCCTTGAGTTTAATGTCCCTGTGTGACACTCCCCCAGATGACTGAACCTAGAAGCTACTGATTCAGAGGTGACAGTGTACACTGAGCCAGACTGACACATGAGGATCGGGAGAGGAAAGTGAGGATTGCAGGTGTTGGAGATCAGAGTTGAGAGTGTAGTGCTGGAAAAGCCCAGCAGGTCAGGCAGCATCGGAGGGGCAAGAGAATCAGTGTTTTGGGCAAAAGCCCTTAATCAGGAATGAGGTTGTGAGCCGAGGGGGTGGAGAGATAAATGGGAGGGGTTTGGGACTGGAGAGAAGGTAGCTGAGTGTGCAATAGGTGGATGGAGGTGGGGGTAAAGGTGATAGGTTGGAGAGGAGAGTGGAGCAGATAGGTGGGAAGGAAGATGGACAGATGAGACATGTCATGAGGACAGTGCTGAGCTGGAAGGTTGGAACTGAGGTAAGGTGGGGGGGGAGTGAAATGAGGAAACTGGTGAAATCCACATTGATGCCCTGGGGTTGAAGTGTTCCAAGGCGGAAGATGAGGCGTTCTTCCTCCAGGCATCGGGTGGTGAGGGAGTGGCGATGGAGGAGGCCCAGGACCTGCATGTCCTCGGCAGAGTGGGAGGGGGAGTTGAAATGTTCAGCCATGGGGATGAGGGAGTTAGTTGGTGTGGGTGTCCCTGAAACGCTCTGTGAGAAGACGTCCTGTCTCCCCAATGTAGAGGAGACAGCATTGGGAACAACGAATACAGTAAATGACGTGTGGAAGTCCAGGTGAAACTTTGATGGATGTGGAAGGCTCCTTTGGGGCCTTGGACAGAGGTGAGGGGGGAGGTGTGGGCGCAGGTTTTGCAATTCCTGCGGTGGCAGGGGAAGGTGCTGGGAGGGAAGAGTGGGTTGTTGGGGGGCGTGGACCTGACAAGGTAGCCACGGAGGGAACAGTCTTTATGGAAGGTGGATGGGGTAGGGAGGAAAATATATCTCTGGTGGTGGGGTCTGTTTGTAGGTGGCGGAAATGGTGAAGAATGTTGTGATGTATACGGAGGTTGAAGGAGTCCACACCTGGACTACACCTCCTCCCGCCCTGCCTCTTGTAAAAAAGCCAACTCTTATTCCCAATTCCTCCGCTTCCACCGCATCTGCTCTCAGGAAGACCAGTTCCACCACAGAACACACCAGATGGCCTCCTTCTTCAAAGACTGCAATTTCCCCTCCAATGTATTTGATGATGCCCTCCAGCACAACTCCTCCACTTCCCGTACCTCCGCCCTTGAATCCCACCCCTCCAACCGCAACAAGGACAGAGCACCTCTGGTCCTCACCTTCCAGCCCACCAACCTCCGTTTACATCGCATCATCCTCTGCCATTTCTGCCACCTACAAACGGACCCCACCACCAGAGATATATTTTCCTCCCCACCCCTATACGCTTTCCATAAAGAACATCCCTCCGCGACTCTCTTGTCAGGTCCACACCACCCACTAACCCACTCTCCCATCCTGCCACCTTCCCCAGCCACCGCAGGAAATGCAAAACCTTCATCCACACCTCCCCCCCACCTCCATGCAAGGCCCCAAAGGAGTCTTCCACGTCCATCAAAGTTCCACCTGCACTTCCACACATGTCATTTATTGTATCTGTTGCTCCCGATATGGTCTCCTCTACACTGGGGAGACCAGATGCCTACTTGCAGAGCGCTTCAGAGAACATCTCCAGAACACCCGCACCAACCAGTCCCACTGCTTCATGGCCGAACACTTTAACTCCTCTTCCCACTCCACCAGGAACATGCAGGTCTTTGGCTCCTTCATCGCCAAACACTAACCAGCCGATGCCTGGAGGAAGAACACCTCATATTCCGCCTTGGGACCCTCCAACTACATGGGATCAATGTGGGTTTCACCTGCTTCCTCATTTCCCCTCCCCCCACCTTATCCCAGATCCAACCTTCCAGGTCGACACTTCCCTCTTGATCTGTCTATCTTCCTTCCTACCTATCTGCTCCACCGTCCTCTCTGACCTATCACCATTAACCCCACCTTCATCTACCTCATATAAAAGGAGTAAGAGGGTAACTCGAGAAAGGGTTGGCCCACTCAAGGACAAAGGAGGAAAGATAGGCGTGGAGTCGGAAAATGGGTGAGATTCTTAATGAGTACTTTGTGTCAGTATTCAAAGAGGAGAGGGATATAATGGATTGAGGTTAGGGACAATTGTTTAATTACTCTAGTTAAAGACAGCATAAGGAGAGAGGAAGTGTTGGGTATTCTAAAAGGCATTAAGGTGGGTAAGTCCTCAGGTCCAGATGGTATCCATTCCAGGTAACTGAGGGAAGCGAGAGAGGAAATAGCTGGGGCCTTAACAGATAGCTTTGCAGCATCCTTGAACACTGGTGAGGCCCCAGAGGACTGGAGAATTGCTAATGCTGTCCCCTTGTTTAAGAAGGGGAGCAAGGATAATCCAGATAATTATAGAGTAGTGAGCCTGACGTCCGTGGTAGGGAAGCTGCTGGAGAAGATACTAAATAATAGGATATATTACCATTTGGAAGAAAATGGGTTTATTAGTGATAGGCAGCATGGCTTTGTGCAGGGAAGGTCGTGTCTTACAAACCTAATGGAATTCTTTGAAGAGGTGACGAAGTTGGTTGATGAAGGAAGGGATGTAGATGTCATATACATGGACTTTAGTAAGGCATTTGATAAGGTTCCCCATGGTAAGCTGATGGAGAAAGTGAAGTCGCATGTGATCCAGGGTGTATTAGCTAGATGGATAGAGAACTGGTTGGGCAACAGGAGACAGAGAGTAGTAGTGGAGTAGTGGAGTAGTGTTTCTCAAAGTGGAGACCTGTGACCAGTGGTGTCCCACAGGGATCCGTGCTGGGACCACGTTGTTTGTGATATACATAAATGATTTTGAGGAAGGTGGAGGTTGCCTCATTAGCAGGTTTGCAGATGAGACTAAGATTGGTGGAGAAGCAGATAGTGAAGGGGACTGTCAGAGAATACAGCAGAAGATAGATAGATTGGAGAGCTGGGCAGAGAAATGGCAGATGGAGTTCAATCTGGACAAATGTGACATGATGCATTTTGGAAGATCCAATTCAAGAGCGAACTATACAGTAAATGGAAGTGCCCTGGGGAATGTTTGATGTACAGAGAGATCTGAGTGTTCAGGTCTATTGTTCCCTGAAGGTTTGCAACACAGGTCAGTAAAGTGGTCAAGAAGGCATGCAGCATGCTTTCCTTCATCGGACGGGGTATTGAATACAAAGGTTGGCAGGTCATGTTACAGTTGCATAGAATTTTGGTTCAGCCACATTTGGAATACTGCGTACAGTTCTGGTTGCCACATTACCAAAACGATGTGGATGCTTTGGAGAGGATGCAGAGGACGTTCATCAGGATGTTGCCTGGTATGGAGGGTGCTAGCTATGAGGAGAGGTTGAGTAGATTAGGATTATTTTGTGGTGTTAAAAGGAGCTGTGAGCACAGAGAGGTCCCAAAAGGAGACAGAGCAGGGATTGGGGATCTGGTTCAATAAAACGGGCAAGCAGGTCAGTCATTGGTGGGTGGTTCTTCCTTGTCTCCTCAAACTATCGAACCATAGAAATGTTACAGCATAGAAGAGGCCATTCAGCCCATTGTACAAGAACTGATGAGGTCTCTTCGACAGTACTGTATCCAATTCTGCTCACTCTGCTGTAAGAAGAATGGTATAAAATTTGAGAGGGATGGATTTACAAGAATATTACTGGGATTGGAGGGTTTGAGTTACAGGGACAGGCCGAATAGGCTGGGACTTTCTTCCCTGGAACATAGGAGGTTGAGGGGTGACCTTATAGAGGTTTATAAAATCATGAGAGACATGGATAGGGTAAATAGCCAAGGTCTTTTTCTCAGGCGAGGCAAGACCAAAACTAGAGGGGCATAGGTTTAAGATAAGAGAGGAAAGATTTAAAAGGGACCCAAGGGGCAGCTTTTTCATGCAGAGGGTGCTGTGTATATGGAACAAGCTGCCAGAGGAAGTGGTAGAGGCTGGTACAATTACAACATTTAAAAGACATCTGGACAGGTACATGAATAGGAAAGATTTAGAGGGATACAGACCAAATGCAGACAAATGGAAATAGTTCAATTTAGGAAACATGATCGGTGTGGATGAGTTGGGCTGAAGGGCCTGTTCCCATATGACTCTGTGACTCTTGTCCATGCCAACCCAAAGACACCCAGATGCTTTTTCTGATCCCATTTCATGAACACAGTCACAGTCCTGCAAGTTCCTGCACTTAACGTGCAGATACAGGAAATTTTTAAAAGAGTTTAGTGTCTCTGCCTCCTCCACCACCAACTCAGGCAGTGAATTCCAGACACCCACCATCCTCTGCGGAAAAAAGTTTTCCCTCACATCCCCTCTAATCCCTCTGCCACTGAGCTTGAATCTAAGACCCTTGATTTTTTAATTCTCTGTCAAGGGAAATAGGTTCCTCCTGTCTAGTCTATCTCTTTCCCTCACAATGTTGTATATCTCAATCATGTCACCCCTAAGCCTTCTCTCTTCCAAGGAAAACAACCCCAACCTTTCCAAACTCTCCTTATAGCTACGATTCTCCAGCCCTGACAACATTTTAGTAAATCTTCTCTGCACTCTCTCCAGAACAATTACATCCTTCTTGTAATATGGTGACCCAAACTCCAGTTGTAGCGTCACCAGCATCTTATACAGTTTCATCATTATAACCTTAATTTAGTATTCTGTACCTCTGACAATAGAGTGCATCCCATATGCGTCTTTCTATCTGTATTGACCCTGTCCTGCTACCTTCAGGGATCTGTGCATTTCTATGCCAAGATCTCTCACTTTGTCTCCCCCTCTCAGTATATTCCTGTTTATTGTGTATTTCCTTTTACTGTTTGACCTCCCTAAATGCATTACCTCACACTTTCAGCCTTGAACTCTATCTGTCACTTTCCTGCCCATTCCACCAACCCATGTATATCATTTTGGAGCTTACAACTATCCTCTACAGTATTCACCACACAGCCAATTTTGTCTCTTTTGCAAATTTTCCAATTGTAGCACGCCAGGTTCAAGTTCAAGTCATTAAAATGTAAAATGAACAGCAGGGCTCCCCAAACCAAGCCCTGTGGAACACCACGTGAAACATCTTTCCATTTGCAGGATAGACATCATTTATCACCCTTTGTTTCCTGTTACTAAGCCAACTTTGGATCCAATGTGACATATTACTCTGTACCCCAAGAAGTTACAAGCCAGTCAGTCTAACCTTGGATGTTCTCAGAAAGTATTTTCAGGAACAGACTTCATCTTCATTTGGGGAGACCAGAAACCCACTGGAGTTACCACAGTGAGGACAAGAACATAGAACCTAGAACATAGAACCGAGAACATAGAACATTACAGCGCAGTACAGGCCCTTCGGCCCTTGATGTTGTGCCGACCTGTCATACCAATCTGAAGCCCATCTAACCTACACTATTCCATGTACGTCCATATGCTTGTCCAATGACGACTTAAATGCACATAAACTTGGGGGGGCGAATCTACTGCTGTTGCAGGCAAAGCATTCCATACTCTTACTACTCTCTGAGTAAAGAAACTACCTCTGACATCTGTCCTATATCAATCACCCCTCAATTTAAAGCTATGCCCTCTCATGCTCGCCATCACTATACTTGGAAAAAGGCTCTCCCTGTCCACCCTATCTAATCCTCTGATTATCTTATATGTCTCTATTAAATCCCCTCTTAGCCTTCTTCTCTCTAATGAAAACAGCCTCAAGTCCCTCAGCCTTTCCTCGTAAGACATTCCTTCCATACCAGGCAACATCCTAGTAAATCTCCTCTGCACCCTTTCCAAAGCTTCCACATCCTTCCTATAATGCGGTGACCAGAACTATACACAATACTCCAAGTGCGGCTGCACTAGAGTTTTGTACAGCTGCAGCATAACCTCATGGTTCCGGAACTCGATCCCTCTATTAATAAAAGCTAAAACACTGTATGCCTTCTTAACAACCCTGTCAACCTGGGTGGCAACTTTCAAGGATCTGTGTACCTGGACACCGAGATCTCGCTGCTCATCTACACTACCAAGAATCTTACCATTAGCCCAGTACTTTGCATTCCGGTTACTCCGATCAAAGTGAATCACCTCACACTTGTTCACATTAAACTCCATTTGCCACCTCTCAGCCCAGCTCTGCATCCTATCTATGTCTCTCTGTAACCTACAACAGCCTTCGTCACTACCCACAACTCCACCAACCTTAGTGTCATCTGCAAATTTACTAACCCACCCTTCTACTCCCTCACCCAGGTCGTTTATAAAAATAATGAACAGCAGTGGACCCAACACCGACCCTTGCGGTACACCACTGGTAACTGGACTCCAGGATGAACATTTCCCATCAACCACCACCCTCTGTCTTCTTTCAGCTCACCAATTACTGATCCAAACTGCTATATCTCCCATAATCCCATTCCTCCGCATTTTGTACAATAGCCTACTGTGGGGAACCTTATCGAATGCCTTGCTGAAATCCATATACACCACATCAACCGGTTTACTCTCATCTACCTGTTTGGTCATTTTGTCAAAAAACTCAATAAGGTTTGTGAGGCACGACCTACGCTTCACAAAACTGTGCTGACTATCCCTAATCAAATTATTCTTTTCTAGATGATTATAAATCCTATCTCTTATAACCTTTTCCAACACTTTACCAACAACTGAAGTAAGGCTCCCTGGTCTATAATTACCAGGATTGTCTCTACTCCCCTTCTTGAACAGGGGAACCACATTTGCTATCCTCCAGCCTTCTGGCACTATTCCTGTAGACAATGACAATTTAAAGATCAATGCCAAAGGCTCGGCAATCTCCTCCTTGGATTCCCAGAAAATTCTTGGATAAATCCCATCCGGCCCGGGGACTTATCTATTTTCACACTCTGCAGTATTTCTAATACCTCTTCCTTGTGAACCTCAATCCCACCCAGTCTAGTGGCCTGTACCTCAGTATTCTCCTTGACAACATTGCTGTTTTCTAGAGTGAATACTGTCAAAAAATATTCATTTAGTGCTTCCCCTATCTCCTCTGACACCACACACAACTTCCCACTACTATCCTTGATTGGTCCTAATCTTACTCTCGTCATTCTTTTATTCCTTAAATACCTATAGAAAGCCTGAGGGTTAACCCTGATCCTATCCACCAACAACTTCTCATGTCTCCTCCTGGCTCTTCTGAGCTCTCTCTTTAGGTCTTTCCTGGCTACCTTGTAACCCTCAAGCGCCCTAACTGAGCCTTCACATCTCATCCTAACATAAGCCTTCTTCTTCCTCTTGACCAGAGATTCCACTTCCTTCGCAAACCACGGCTCCCGCGCTCTACAGCTTCCTCCCTGCCTGACAGGTACATACTTATCTAGGACACTCAGGAGCTTTTCCTTGAATAAGCTCCATATTTCTAATGTGCCCATCCCCTGCAGTTTCCTTCCCCATCCTATGCTTCCTAAATCTTGCCTAATCGCATCGTAATTGCCTTTCCCCCAGCTGTAACTCTTGCCCAGTGGTATACACCTATCCCTTTCTATCACTAAAGTAAACATAACAGAATTGTGATCGCTATCACCAAAGTGCTCACCTACTTCCAAATCTAACACCTGGCCGGGCTCATTACCCAGTACCAAATCTAATGTGGCTTCGCCCCTTGTAGGCCTGTCTACATACTGTGTCAGGAAGCCCTCCTGCACACACTGGACAAAAACTGACCCATCTATAGTACTCATACTGTAGTGATCCCAGTCAATATTTGGAAAGTTGAAGTCCCCCATGACAACTACCCTGTCTCTCTCGCTCCTATCCAGAATCATCTTTGCTATCCTTTCCTCTACATCTCTGGAACTATTCGGAGGCCCATAGAAAACTCCCAACAGCGTGACCTCTCCTTTCCTGTTTCTAACCTCAGCCCATACTACCTCAGTTGATGAGTCCCCAAACATCCTTTCTGCAACTGTAATACTGTCCTTGACCAACAATGCCACACCTCCCCCTCTTTTACCATCTTCTCCATTCTTACTGAAACATCTAAATCCTGGAACCTGCAACAACCATTCCTGTCCTTGCTCTATCCATGTCTCCGAAATGGCCACAACATCGAAGTCCCTGGTACCAACCCATGCTGCAAGTTCATCCACCTTATTCTGGATGCTCCTGGCGTTGAAGTAGATAGACTTCAAACCAACCTCTTGCTTCCCGGTGCCATCTTGCGTCCCTGAAGCTTGATTTTGGACCTCCCTCCTCTCAACCTTTTCTATTCTCGAACTACAATTTTGGTTCCCATCCCCCTTCTGGATTAGTTTAAACCCACCCTGATAGCCTTAGCGAATTTCCCCCCTGCCCCACGATATTGGTACCCCTCCGGTTCAGATGAAGACCATCTGCTTGTGGAGGTCCCAGAGCAGGTCAGAGACTAAGAATGTTGCAAGAGTATTGTTCTATGTTCTAAGAATATTGCAGTGAGTAACTCACCTCCCAACTTCCTAAAGCCACCCACCATCTCTACAAGGCACAAGTCAGGAGTGTGATAGAGTACTCCCCACTTGCCCTGGATGGTGCAGCACCAATAGCAACACATCCCTGCTCCTGCAGTCAAACCTGTCACTGTGAAAACAATTCACTGCCTGCTGCATCTGCACCTGCTTCCCTTCATTTCGGGAACTCTGACCACAATGCCATGTTTCTTCTCCCAGCCGATAGGCAAAAGCTCAAGCAGGAGACCCCCTCGTGGATACAGGCCCAGTGCTGGTCGGAGGAGGCAGAGGATCAACTCCGGTTCTGTCTGGAATTGGCTGATTGTACCGTGTTCAAACAGTCCGCAGGTACCTGGACAAGTACGTCACCACCGTCACAGACTTTATCAGCAAATGTGTGGAGGACTGGATACTGAGGAAGTCAATCTGGATGGTCCCAAACAGGAAAGCCTGGATGAATCAGGACATACAGAACCTACTAAAAACCAGGCGTGAGGCCTTCAGATCAGAAGACCCACTCAAATATAAGGAATCCAAGTATGACTTTCATACAGCCATTAAGACAGCCAAGGGCCAATACCGATCTAGAGACCCAGACAGACACCCGGTGACTATGGCAAGGACTGGCTGACATCGCAGGTTCTAAAGAGAGACAGTGCAAGATAGCACACGATGACTCATTCCTCCCAGATCATTTCAGCTTCTTCTATGCTCACTTGGAGCAGAACTTCAACAGAGAGGTAACACCTATTCCGACAGGTCCTGATGAACCTATCCCAACAGTCACTGCATCAGAGGTCAGATCAGTTTTCCTTCGTGTGAATCCAAGGAAAGTGATACGACCAGACAGCGTACCAGGCCGTACACTCAGAGCATGTGCAGATCAACTGGCAGAGATCTTCTTGGACATCTTCAACCACTCCCTGCAGCAGGCCGCTTGTCTCAAGAGGGTCAACATCATCCCTGTGCCTAAGAAGGCTCATGCAGCATGTCTCAATGACTACCGCCCAGTGGCCCTAACTGCAGTGGTCATGAAGTGCTTTGAAAGGCTGGTCATGGCATTAATCAACTCCAGCCTCCCCACTACTCTTGACCCACTCCAATTTGCCTATCGGACCAACAGATCCACGTCAGATGCCATATCACTTACCCTTCACTCCTCTCTAGAACATCGTGACACCAAGAACAGCTACATAAGAATCCTACTCATTGATTACAATTCAGCTTTCAACACTATTATCCCCTCGAGACTGATTACTAAACTTAGTGATCTCGAACTAAGCCCCACTCTCTGCAACTGGATCCTCAATTTCCTGACCCACAGGCCACAATCAATGAAGACTGGGGACAATATTTCCTTCTCACTAACACTCAACACTGGAGCTCCCAGGGGTGCATACTCAGCCTCCTACTGTACTCACTGTATACCCATGACTGCATCGCCAAATGCCAGACTAATGCCGTTTACAAGTTCACTGATGACACCACGATAGTCTGTCGAATCTCAAATGGTAATGAAACAGACTACAGACGGGAGGTGGAAGACCTGGAAAAATGGTGCACTGAGAACAACCGAGCTCTCAAAGCCAACAAAACCAAGGAACTCATTATTGATTTTCGGCGGGATGCTACTCATGCCCCCCTACACATTAACAGCACGGAGGTGGAACGAGTGGAGAATGTCAAGCTCCTGGGAGTGGTCATCCACAACAAGATTTCTTGGACTCTTCATGTGGATGCACTGGCTCACAAAGGCCCAACAACGTCTCTTCTTCCTCAGGGAGCTGAGAAAATTTGGAATGATGGCGAATACTCTTGCCAACTTTTATAGGTCTGCCATCGAGAGCATTCTGTCTGGATGTATCACTACCTGGTATGGCAACTGTACCATTCAAGATCGGAGATGGTTACAGAGAGTGGTGAACTCGGCCCAGACAATCACAAAGGCCAACCTCCCATCTATAGAATCCATCTACCTGGCCCACTGTCAAGGAAAGGCCACCAGCATTCTCAAAGATCCATCCCACCCTGGCAATGTATTTCTACAACCTCTACCATTGGGGACAAGGTACAAACGCCTGAACACATGGAGTCAGGGTCACAGAGATGTACAACACAGAAACAGACCCTTCGGTCCAACCCGTCCATGCCGACCGGATATCCCAACCCAATCTAGTCCCATATGCCAGCACTTGGCCCATATCCCTCTAAACCCTTCCTATTCATATACCCATCCAAAAACCTCTTAAATGTTGCAATTGTACCAGCCCCCACCACTTCCTCTGGCAGCTCATTCCATACACGTACCACCCTCTGCGTGAAAACGTTGCCCCCTTAGGTCTCTTTTATATCTTTCCCCTCTCACCCTAAACTGATGCCCTCTAGTTCTGGACTCCCCGACCCCAGGGAAAAGACTTTGCCTATTTATCCTATCCATGACCCTCACGATTTTATAAACCTCTATAAGGTCACCCCTCAGCCTCCGATGATCCAGGGAAAACAGCCCCAACCTATTCAGCCTCTCCCTGTAGCTCAAATCTCCATCCCTGGCAACATCCTTGTAAATCTTTTCTGAAGTCTTTCAAGTCACACAACATCTTTCCGATAGGAAGGAGACCAGAATTGCACGCAATATTCCAACACTGGCCTAACCAATATCCTGTACAGCCGCAACATGACCTCCCAACTCCTGTACTCAATACTCTGACCAATAAAGGAAAGCATACCAAATGCCTTCTTCACTATATTATCTAACTTGCGACTCCACTTTCAGGGAGCTATGAACCTGCACTCCAAGGTCTCTTTGTTCAGCAACACTCCCTAGGACCTTACCATTAAGTGTATAAGTCCTGCTAAGATTTGCTTTCCCAAAATGCAGCACCTCACATTTATCTGAATTAAACTCCAGCTACCACTTCTCAGCCCATTGGCCCATCTGGTCCAGATCCTGTTGTAATCTGAGGTAAACCTCTTCGCTGTCATCAGCAAACTTACTAACTGTACCTCTTATGCTCACATCCAAATCATTTATGTAAATGATGAAAAGTAGTGGAATCAGCACTGATCCTTGTGGCACTCCACTGGTCTCAGGCCTCCAGTCTGAAAATAACCCTGCACCATCACCCTCTGTTTTCTACCTTTGAGCCGGTTCTGTATCCAAATGGCGAGATCTCCTTGTATTCCATGAGATCTAACCTTGCTAACCAGTCTCCCATGGGGAACCTTGTCGAACGCCTTACTGAAGTCCACATAGATCACATCTACTGCTCTTCCCTCGTCAATCCTCTGTGTTACTTCTTCAAAAAACTCAATTAAGTTTGTGAGACATGATTTCCCACGCATAAAGCCATGTTGATTATCCCTAATCAGTCCTTGCTTTTCCAAATACATGTACATCCTGTCCCTCAGGATTCCCTCCAACAACTTGCCCACCACCGACTATTGGTCTATAGTTCCCTGGTTTGTCCTTACCACTCTTCTTAAACAGTGGCACCACGTTTGCCAACCTCCAGTCTTCCGGCACCTCACCTGTGACTATCGATGATACAAATATCTCAGCAAGTGGCCCAGCTATCACTTTTCTAGCTTCCCACAGAATTCTAGGGTACACCTGATCAGGTCCTGGGGATTTATCCACTTTTATGCGTTTCAAGACATCCGGCACTTCCTCCTCTGTAATATGGACATTTTGCAAGATGTCACCATCTATTTCCCTACATTCTATATCTTCCATGTTCTTTTCCACAGTAAATTCTGATGCAAAATACTCCATTTAGTATCTGCCCCATCTCCTGCGGCTCCACACAAAGGCCGCCTTGCTGATCTTTGAGGAGATGGAAATGTGTTGCTGGAAAAACGCAGCAGGTCAGGCAGCATCTAGGGAACAGGAGAATCGACGTTTCGGGCATTAGCCCTTCTTCAGGAATGATCTTTGAGGGGCCCTATTCTCTCCCTAGTTACCCTTTTATCCTTAATGTATTTGTAAAAACCCTTTGTATTCTCCCTAACTTTATTTGCCAAAGCTATTTCATGTCCCCTTTTTGCCCTCCTGATTTCCCTCTTAAGTATACTCCTACTGCCCTTATACTCTTTTAAGGATTCACTCGATCTATCCTGTCTATACCTTACATATGCTTCCTTCTTTTTCTTAACCAAACCCTCAAATTCTTTAGTCATCCAGCATTCCCTATACCTACCGGCCTTCCCTTTCACCCTGACAGGAATATACTTTCTCTGGACTCACGTTATCTCATTTCTGAAGGCTTTCCATTTTCCAGCCATCACTTTACCTGCGAACATCTGGGCCCAATCACCTTTTGAAAGTTCTTGCCTAATACCGTCAAAATTGGTCTTCCTCCAACTTAGCACTTCAACTTTTAGATCTGGTCTATCCTTTTCCATCACCATTTTAAAAACTAATAGAATTATGGTTTGCACCAGCCGGTTTCGCAACAGTTTCTACCCTCCTGGTGTTAGAATACTGAATGGACTCACAACATTCACCTGTACCTGTGTTTGTGATTTTGCTGCTGTTTACCTATTATTTACTATCTATGCTACTTAACTCTGTGATCTACCTGGATTGTTTGCAAGACAAAACTTTTCAGTGTGCCTTGGAACAGGTGACAATAAATTCAATTCAATTCAATTCTGCAACTGGTGTCTGAGGACACCCTAGTCCTATTGCACATTCCTCTCAATGTACAGCCATTCGGATAAGAATCTGCTTCCTACTTTTGCTCCCAACTGGATGATCTCACATTTATCCACATTATTCTATATTTACTACCTCAGCCTGTCCAAATCACACTGAGGCATCTCTGCATCCTCCTCACAGCTCATCCTCCAACAGCTTTATATCACCTGAAAATCTGGAGATATTATTTAGTTCCCTCACACAAGTCACTAATACGTATTGTCAATAGCTGGGGTCTGAACATTGATCCTTGTGATATCCCACTAGTAACTGCCAATAATTCAGAAAATTACGTATTTATTCCTTCTCTGTTTCCTGTCTGCCAACCTGTTTTCTATCCATCTCAAACACTATCCATCTCATTTCCCTTTTCTAAATCTACACTGCCTCTGACCAATCTTGTTCACTGTTATCCAAGTACTCTGCTATTAAATCTTTTATTTTCTATCCTTAATCCTTACTCAGCATTTTACCTACTACCCACATCACGCTGACTAGTCTATAATTCCCAGTTTTCTCTCTGCCTCCTTTCTTAAATAGTGGGGTTACATTAACTACCCTCCAATTGGTTTCAAACTGTTTTAGAGTCTTGGCGATTGTCAGTCGTTTGTTCGTATGGGACCACTTTCAGAATCATTTGTACTTGTATGATGAGAAAAACCTGCAGGTATTTTAGTTACCAGTGCCCTGCAGACAACAGACAAGCATTTTGTTGTAAGTCCATGAAACTAAGATGTTTACTTCTGGCGTTGCTGTCAGCCATTTGTTTGTCCAAATGTAAATAAAGGCAGTTCCTAGTATCCACAGCATCTGAGGGTTTATAAGACAAACCTGATCCACAGCAGTTAGGTTTGAGTCTGGTTACTAGACACCAGCTGGTTGAATATTTAATATTGTTCATAGAACAGTACAGCACAGAACAGGCCCTTCAGCCCACGATATTGTGCCGACCACTGATCCTCATGTATGCACCCTCAAATTTCTGTGACCATATGCATGTCCAGTAGTCTCTTAAATGTCCCCAAAGACCTTGCTTCCACAACTGCTGCTGGCAACGCATTCCATGCTCTCACAACTCTCTGTGTAATGAACCCGCCTCTGTCATCCCCTCTACACTTTCCTCCAACCAGCTTAAAACTATGACCCCTTGTGTTAGCCATTTCTGCCCTGGGAACTAGTCTCTGGCTATTGACTCTATCTATGCCTCTCATTATCTTGTACACCTCAATTAGGTCCCCTCTCCTCCTCCTTTTCTCCAATGAAAAAAGTCCGAGCTCAGTCAACCTCTCTTCATAAGATAAGCCCTCCAGTCCAGACAGCATCCTGGTAAACCTCCTCTGAACCCTCTCCAAAGCATCCACATCTTTCCTATAATAGGGCGACCAGAACTGGACGCAGTATTCCAAGTGCAGTCTAACCAAAGTTTTATAGAGTTACAACAAGATCTCACGACTCTTAGACTCAATCCCCCTATTAATGAAAGCCAAAACACCATATGCTTTCTTAACAATCCTGTCCACTTGGGTGGCCATTTTAAGGGATCTATGTACCTGCACACCAAGATCCCGCTGTTCCTCCACACTGCCAAGAATCCTATCCTTAATCCTTACTCAGCTTTCAAATTCGACCTTCCAAAATGCATCACCTCGCAGTTATCCAAGTTGAACTCCATCCGCCACCTCTCAGCCCATCTCTGCATCTTGTCAATGTCCCGCTGCAGCCTACAACAACCCTCTATACTGTCAATGACACCTCCACCTGCAAACTTGCTGACCCATCCTTCAATCCCCTCATCCAAGTCATTAATAAAAATTACAAACAGTAGAGGCCCAAGGACAGAGCCCTGTGGAACACCACTCACCACTGACTTCCAGGCAGAATATTTTTCTTCTACTACCACTCGCTGTCTTCTGTTGGCCAGTCAATTCTGTATCCAGACAGCTATGTTCCCCTGAATCCCATTCCTCCTGACCTTCTGAATGAGCCTACCATGGGGAACCTTATCAAATGCCTTGCTGAAGTCCATATACACCACATCCATAGCTCGACCCTCATCAACTTTTCTAGTCACATCCTCAAAGAACGCGATAAGGTTTGTGAGGTATGACCTGCCCCTCACAAAGCCGTGTTGACTGCATTTAATCAAGCTATGTTCTTCCAGATGGTCATAAATCCTATCCCTCAGAATCCTTTCTAACACCTTGCAGACGACAGACGTGAGACTTGCTGGTCTGTAATTGCCGGGGATTTCCCTATTTCCTTTCTTGAAGAGAGGAATTACATTTGCCTCTCTCCAGTACTCAGGTACGACTCCAGTGGAGAGTGAGGATGCAAAGATCTTCGCAAGTGACGAAGCAATTGCATTTCCCGTTTCCCAAAGCAACCGAGGACAAATCTGGTCCAGGCCTGGCAACCTGTCAATCTTAATGTTTGACAAAATTTTCAGCACATCAGCTTCCTCGATCTCTATCCATTCCAGCATGCACACCTGCTCTTCAAAGGTTTCATTCACTACAAAGTTCGTTTCTTTCGTAAAGACAGAAGCAAAAAACTCATTTAGGGCTTCCTCTACCTCCTCAGACTCCACACACAAATTCCCTATGCTATCCCTGATCGGCCCTACTCTTTCTTTGACCATTCTCTTATTCCTCACATAAGTGTAAAATGCCTTTGTGTTCTCCCTAATCTGTTCTGCCAAGCCTTTCTCGTGCCCCCTCCTGGTTCTCCTCAGACCATTTTTGAGCTCCTTTCTCACCTGCCTGTAATCCTCTAGAGCTGAGCTTGACCCTAGCTTCCTCCACCTTTTTCCTTTTGACGAGAAGCTCCACCGCTCTTGTCATCTTACTCCTTCTTGCCTGTCTCAGAGGGACATATTTATTCATCATGATCTCTTATATTAATTTTTAAAAACAGACAGGCATTTGGAGTGAAAATAATATTTATTTAATTGTGGTGTGTTCAGTCCAGAAATGAAAGCAAAACTAAACAGAAGTAAAAAAAAACAATAGATTGTGTCTCTATTGCTGGACATTATCAAATATTTATGATGCCAATTAAATATAAAATAGTGCAGATACGAAAACTCGGAAACAAGCACAAAGTGTTGGAGACATTCAGGAGGGTCTGACACTATCTGTGGACAGAGTCTGATATTCAGAAGTCTACAGCAGAGAAAAAGGATCTTTGGCCCCATTGGGTTTCAGTCATTGGCAAGAACCACTTCTTCTTGTTCCATTTTCTGGCACTTTGCCCAAAGTCTGAGCATCACATGGTGCACATCTAATTACTTCTGAAATAGTGAGTGTTCCTGCCTCTAGCAATTTTACAGGTAGATAGGATTTTTCAATTGGACTCAAACCATTAAACTTTCTCTCTCCACAGATGCTGCCAGACCTGCTCAGGTTCTCCAGCACGTTCTGGCTTTTATTTTGGGATATTTAACAGCCCACATACACTGTACTCCACAGGGAGTACAGTGAAAGATGGGCCACTCAGCTCACATTCATAATGTGGTCTTTCAAGTGCCTACAGAAAAGCCATGCTCCCATTAGGAAGTTTTGACATTGTCAGCCTTTGATGTTATAAACTTGTGACATCAGCTTTAACAGCAAGTGCAGCACTGAGATTGACCTCAGCACTGAGCTTGAAGAGGTTCCTGAAGGTTGAGGTGGAGCCCAGAAGTCAGTTGAGCTGAGTGGCCTGGCTGCTAACTCTGAGTGATCTTAGTAAGACATTGAATCATTTCGTTTGCTGCTTAACATGAGAACAGGATGAGAATGATTAGATAAATACAATTTAATTGTGATGATATTAAACCAGTTTTTCTCTCTGTAAAAGACCGACACCTGAAAAATTAACCGATTCCAAATTAGGAAAGCACACCTTCTGATGTTTCATCATGTTTTCACCGACAACTTTTGGGGAAAACAGTCATGAACAGAGTGGTGCTTCACTATTTGAAAGCTGTCAGATTATATCAGGGGTTTAATCATCATTTGGTTTCCACTATATGATGACACAGCTTCGCTTCTCAGTCCGTGTCTGCTCCTCGCAAGTTATTTTCTCCACAGTCGCCCCTTGTTTTGCTAATTTTACTGCTTCAATTATCTGATGGAAATAAACCAAGATGGAAAACACAAGCATTAGTAAGTAATAAAAGTTCATGTCAGTTGCTAGAACCTTGCACAATGGCAAGTTATTAATATCCGTATTACTGCAGTCAAGAGTTTGACTATCTCCTCCCTTTTCCCATTTAAAGTCTGAGACAATCCAATCCTACACTCACAGAATGATCCACATGTTTGATGAGATCAAGTAACTGGTCCCACAAGGAGGATATCTGTTTAAATTATGCTTCCAGGCCCTCAGGATCCAAGTTTACTGAGAAAGCTTCCTCCTCCACCAATTCAATCACTTTGCCTCAACGCATCTGTACCTCAGAATGAATTTTTACCATAATTGCTCTGGCAAAGTATTTTGTTTTAAAATGTCTGACAGGTCATTTATATAAAACATGGACTGTTTCTCCACCAAAATCGAGTTTAGTTTTGCCAGATGGATGGATGGATGCTGATAACGAGAAAGTAAGAAATAGGAGCAGGGGTTGGCCAATCAGCTCCTGCAATAGGATTAAGGCAGATCCCACATTTTGCGCATTCACTTTCCTGCCTTTCCCCATAACCCTCAATTCCCTACTTAGCAATAATCTCTTTCGGCTTGAAATATATGTAAGGATTCTACCCCCACAGCTCTCTGTTGGCAAAGAGTTTCAAAGACTCTTACCTCTCCAAGAGAACAATTTCCTCCTTGTCTCAGTCTTAAATTGGTGTCCCTTTATCCTGAGGCTATGTCCTTTGGTCTGACACTTTCCCATCAGGGGAAACATCCTCTCAGCATTTACTCTGTCAAGCCCCTTAAGAATTCTATATGTTTCAATAAGACAATCCCTCCATCCCAGGGATTATTTGAGTAAACCTTCTCTGAAATCATTCCAGCACCTGGTTCTGCCCTCCAAATGTTTAAAAATTATTTCAAAACAATTGCATTCATTGATCAAGAATCAATTAATCTACCAATTTAATTATTTTATAAGCTGTTCAATTCTCAACAAAACATTGTGGTGTATCATTCCTTTCTTAATGATTTATTTCTGACACAGGCTATTTATCTCATGTCCTCCTCCGATTAACAATCTCATTTCACTCTATTGTGCAGTAGTAGATGGAGCTGTGGCTTGTCCTCAATTTGAGGATGGCATCTGGGAGGAGGAGGGGGGGGGGGGTTCTGCTGTGAAAAGGCCAAGTCCAGATTTTCAGGCACACTGCCGCAAGAAGTGATGGAACCAGGCATTCAAGGTCTGAGTGCAGGGTCAGAGGGCATTGGAGGCAGCTGGTAAGTATCATGACTGGACCATAACGTTTCTCTAGTTTTGAATCTCTATAAAATGCTTTTACACTTACATCTTTATGATACGGAAACCCATTCGATTCCAGCTTCGAGAAAACCAGTTTGTTATTAATTGAAACCTCAAAACTTCCTGAGAAAGAATGAATAAGAAAAGTAATGTTCAGAAGTTATATGAATCAGTGCAACAACTGTGAACTTGAGACAAGCTGCAGGTACAAGTGTATTTCAATAAATGGAAATGTACCATTTTGTTGTGAGCTGATCTGGGTCTGAGCAGAAACACTGATGGACAGTTTGAATGCAATAAGCAATGGGTCCTTTGAAAAACCTGTTCTTTATAATTGGCTCATCAGCAGAGAGTCTGGTCAGGCATCAGAAATGAGAGTGGTAACTTGGCACTTGGATACACTCAAACACAATTACCTCAGTGGGTACATCTGCTACTTATAAAAAACGAAATATACATTCACAAGAAGGTATGGATATTGGAGAACATGCACAGTGCGGTTTTGGGGTAATCTAGTGAAGAGAGGCAAATAACCAAGGAGGACCCATACAGAACATTTTATGAAATTATGACCATGACAAAACATTAGAGCAAATAAAAACATAGAAAATGCTGAAGAAATGCAGCAGGTTTAGCAGCATCTGTGAAGAGAGAAACAGACTTAACATTGCGACTCCAATGATTTACTGGAAAGCTGCCAAACCTGAGTTTCTTCAGCATTTTGTTTCCAGCATCTGCCCAAATTCTTGTAGAAAAGCCTCACTCACCTGTTTGCCCAATAAACCCAGTAACGTGGACACCAGGAACCTGCTCCCTGATTTCATCAGCAAGAGTCAGGAAATGGGCGAGGAAGCCTCATCCAGAACTGGGGAGAAAGTGACAAAGAGCGTCAGAAACGTGTGAAATACAAACTGTTCTGTGCCCGGTTCCAGCTGATTCTCTTCACAGTTTGAAATCGAACATTAAAAACATTAAACATTCCGATCAAACATTTAACACATGGATCCTAAATCCCAAAACGAAAGACTAAAGTTTTATTTCTGATGTTTTTCTGCGTCTTCCCCAAATCCGGAGTGTATTTGGAAAGTTGAAAGATTTTTCTTGATGTTTAACTTGTTTTTTATTAAATCCCGCGCTCGGTCATTCCCGGGACTGACTCCCGGGACAGGGAGCTCCAGCTCAGCCCGGTCCCAGCCCCCCCCCCCGGTCCCCCCTCCCCCCTCCCCCCGGTGCCCGGTGCCCCCCTCCCCCCGGTCTCCCCCCCGGTCCCCCATCCCCCCGGTGTCTCCCCCCGGTGCCCCCCCCCGGTGCCCGGTGCCCGGTGCCCCCCCCCCGGTGCCCGGTGCCCGGTGCCCCCCTCCCCCCGGTCCCCCCTCCCCCCGGTGCCCGGTGCCCCCCTCCCCCCGGTGCCCGGTGCCCCCCCCGGTGCCCCCCCCCGGTACTGACCAATACTCGATGCTGACATTCACCGCCATCCCGGGATCCTCCGGCGGGATCTCGCTGGGAACCAGCTCCGCGGCGGCTCGATGCGGAAACTCGGACGGAACCAGCTCCGGATCGAAGCCGCAGCGACAGAGGAGACACCTCCCGGAGCAAGTCATCACCGCGGGGCGGAGCCGGGGCTAGTCCCCCCCCCCCCCGACCTCCTAATAACACCCGCCCCCCCCCCCACCCCCCAATCCCTCCAGCCCCGGGGGCGTCAGACCCACCCCCTGCCCCACCGTGTCACCGGCTCCACTTGTGATTCACTCCGACATCAAACTGACGCCACTAACGCCCCCCCCCCAAAACCCACCCCCACCCCCAAAACCCACCCCCACCCCCAAAACCCACCCCCACCCCCAAACCCACCATTCACCCCCAAACCCACCCCCACCCCCAAACCCACCCCCACCCCCAAACCCACCATTCATCCCCACCCCCCAAAAAACCCCATGCATCCCCACCCTCAAACTCACCATTCACCCCCACCCCTCAAACCCACCATTCATCCCCACCCTGCAAACCCACCATTCACGCTCAAAATAACCCACTCCCACCCACACATACATCCCCACTTCCAGTTATCACTATAGATTCCTTACAGTGAAGAAACAGGCCATTCAACCCATCAAGTCCACACTGATCCTCTGAAGAGTATCTCACACAGGCCCACACCCTCACCCATCCCCACAGCCCCGCAGTTGCCGTGGCTAATCCACAGACACAGGGAGAATGTGCAAACTCCACACAGACAGTGACCTGAGGATGTGATCAAAGTTGGGGTCTCAGCACTGAGAAGCAGCAATACTAATCACTGAGCCACCGTGCCACCCAACACTCAGCAGAATATATAGACAAAATCACAGTATTGTTGTGGTGAGTGATTTTAATATTGCCTATCTTAAGTGGGACTCATTTCATGGGCAGAGTTTGTAAAGACCATTCAGGTGGGTTTCAGGGAAGGGGTTATACTGGACTTGGTTTGGGGGAAATGAGCCCAGCCAGATGAGTGCAGGTTCAGTGGGGGAGCATTTCAGGAATACTGACTATAATGCAATGAGTTTTAAAATACTCATGGATTGGAATAACAGCAGTCCTTAGGGGAAAGCGAACTACAACAATATGAGGCCGGAACTGGAGAATTTGAGTTGGCTGCTTGAGGGTAAGTCCACATCGGGCACGTGGGAGTGTTTCAAACAGCAGTTGATGGAAGTTCAGGAGTGGCATGTTCCTGTGAGAATGAAGGATAGGTCTGGCAAGGTATGTGAACCTTGGATGACCCAGGGATGTTATTGATCTTGGTCAGAAAGAAAAAGGAAACGTACATAACGTCTAGGATGATGGGAACTGATGAAGTCCTTGAAGTATATAAGGAAAGTAGGAAAGAACTTAAACAAGAAATTAAAAGGGCTAAAAGGAGATATGAAAAGATGTTTGGAAACGGGATTGAGGAGAATCCCAAGACTTTTTACACATATAAAAAGTAAGAGGGTAGCCAGGGAAAGGACTGGCCCAGTCAGGGACAAAGGAGGGAATCTATGTATGAAGCCAAAGGACATAGGTGAGGTCCTTAATGAATACTTTGTGTCAGTATTCACCAAAGAGATGGAATTGGTGGAGGGTGATCTCAGGGAATGGAATTTCGAGTTTCTAAGCCAAGTTGCTATTATAAAAAGGTGTTATGCATCTTAAAATGTATTAAAGTAGTAGGTCCACATGTCATAGACTCAGAGAAGTACAGCACAGAAACAGACCCTTTGGTCCAACTCATCCATGCTGACCAGAAATCCGAACCTAGTCTAGTCCCATTTGCCTGCACTTAGCCCATATCCCTCCAAACCCTTCCTATTCATATACCCATCCAGGTGCCTTTTAAATGTTGCAATTGAAGCAGCCTCCACCACTTTCTCTGGCAACTCATTCCATACACGTGCCACCCTCTGCATAAAAAAGTTGCCTCTTAGGTCCCTTTTCTATCTTTCCCCTCTCACCCTAAACCTATGCCCTCTAGTTCTGGACTCCCCCACCACAGGTAAGAGTCTTTGTCTATTTACTCTATCCATGATTTTATAAACCTCTATAAGGTCATCCCTCAGCCTCTGACGTTCCAGGGAAAACAGCCCCAGCCTGTTCAGCCTCTCCCTATAGCTCAAATTCTTCAACCCTGGCAACATCCTTGTAAATTGTTCATGGAATGCCCTGCCAGCAGCAGTGGTGGACTCTCCCTCTTTATGGGCATTTAAGCGGGCATTGGATAGGTATATGGAGGATAGTGGGTTAGTATAGGTTAGGTGGGCTTGGATCGGCGCAACATCGAGGGCCAAAGGGCCTGTACTGCGCTGTATTCTTCTATGTTCTAAATCTTTTCTGAACCCTTTCAAGTTTCACAACATCTTTCCGACAAGGACACCAGAACTCCAATGTCCTGTACAGCCGCAACATGACCTCCCAACTCCTATACTGAATGCTCTGACCAATAAAGGAAAGCATACCAAACGCCTTCTTCACTATCCTATCTACCTGTAACTGTACTTTCAAGGAGCTTGAACCTGCACTCCAAGGACTCTTTGTTAAGCAGCACTCCCCAGGACTTTATCATTGGAGTGCATCTGGGAAAATTATCAAACAGTGAAATTCACAACTGATCTTGAGGAACTGTTGGGCGAAGTCCACAGCACAGAATCAGATAAGTTAATCATTGTTTTAAGTGTGGCCTACAGAGAATTTGCAGTAATGAGTAGAGTAGGTTCTTTCTTGATTATATGTTTTTGGAGATAAGTCTCTTGATTAAACTTAAAATATAAGCCATAACTATTAATTTAACCTGGGGCAGTGTTTGTAGAGGAGTAAGACAGTGTTATTTTCTGGGTCTGTAGATTATGAAGGAGCAAAAATGGCCTTTAGTACAGTGATATGTACTTCTTGTCAGATGTGGGAGTTTAAAGAGAGTTGAAGGGTTACTACGGATTATATCTGCCATAAATGCTGCTGGCTGCGAATCTTATCAGATCGAATGGATCGGTCGGAAAGACAGTTAGAAGCAATGAGGAATTTGCAACAGCAACAGTACGTGATGGCTGGCAATTATAGGAAGGGGGGAAGTCTCAGATACAGTCAAGTAGATGGGTTAACTCCAGGAAAGGTAAGAGAGATAGGCAGCTAGTGCAGGAGTCTTTGTGGATATACCCATTTCAAGCAGGTATGCTGTTTTGGAAAATGTAGGGGGTGATGGATTCTCAGGGGAACATAGCACAAACAGCCAAGTTTCTGGTATTGAGACTGGCTCTAATATAACGACGGTATGTTGTGTTAGGGGACTCTCTAGTCCGAGGTACAGACAGATGTTTCTGTGCCCAGCAGCGAAAAAGCAGAGTGGTGTATTGCTTCCCTGGTGCCAGGATCAAGGATGTCTCAGAGAGGGTGCAGAATGTTCTCACTCTTAGAGAGGGGCCAGCAAGAGGTCGTTGTCACATTGGTACCAACGATATAGGAAGGGAAAAAGTTGAGATTCTGAAGGGAGATTACAGAGAATTAGGCAGAAATTTAAAAAGGAGGTTCTCGAGGGTAGTAATACCTGGATTACTTCTGGTGCTATGAGCTAGTGAGGGCAGGAATAGGAGGATAGAGCAGATGAATGCATGGCTCAGGAGCTGGTGTATGGGAGAAGGATTCACATTTTTGGATCATTGGAATCTCTTTTGGGGTAGAAGTGACATGTACAAGAAGGACGGATTGCACCTAAATTGGAAGGGGACTAATATCCTGGCAGGGAGATTTGCTAGAGCTGCTCGGGAGGATTTAAACTAATAAGGTGGGGGGTGGGACCCAGGGAGATAGTGAGGAAAGAGATCAACCTGAGACTGGTACAGTTGAGAACAGAAGCGAGTCAAACAGTCAGGGCAGGCAGGGACAAGGTAGGACTAATAAATTAAACTTCATTTATTTCAATGCAAGTTGCCTAACAGGGAAGGCAGATGAACTCAGGGCATGGTTAGGAACATGGGACTGGGATATCATAGCAATTACAGAAACATGGCTCAGGGATAGACAGGACTGGCAGCTTAATGTTCCAGGATACAAATGCTACAGGAAGGATAGAAAGGGAAGCAAGAGAGGTGGGGGGCATTTTTGATAAGGGATAGCATTACAGCTGTGCTGAGGGAGGATATTCCCGGAAATACATCCAGGGAAGTTATTTGGGTGGAACTGAGAAACAAGAAAGGGATGATCACCTTATTGGGATTGTATTATAGACCCCCCAATAGTCAGAGGGAAATTGAGAAACAAACTTGTAAGGACACCTCAGCTACCTGTAAGAATAATAGGGTGGTTATGGTCGGGGATTTTAACTTTCCAAACATGGACTGGGACTGCCATAGTATTAAGGGTTTCGATGGAGAGCAATTTGTTAAGTGTGCACAAGACAATTTTCTGAGTCAGTATGTGGATGTACCTCCTAGAGAAGATGCAAAATTTGACCTACTCTTGAGAAATAAGGCAGGGCAGGTGACTGAGGGGTCAGGAGGGGAGCACTTTGGGGCCAGCGACCATAATTCTATTACATTTAAAATAATGATGGAAAAGGATAGACCAGATCTAAAAGTTGAAATTCTAAATTGGAGAAAGGCCAATTTTGACGATATTAGGCAAGAACTTTCAAAAGCTGATTGGGGCAGGTGTTCGCAGGTAAAGGGACGGCTGGAAAATGGGAAGACTTCAGAAATGAGATAACGAGAATCCAGAAAAAGTATATTCCTGTCAGGGTGAAAGGAAAGGCTGGTAGGTATAGGGAATGCTGAATGACTAAAGAAATTGAGGATTTGCTTAAGGAAAAGAAGGAAGCATATATAAAGTATAGACAGGATAGATCGAGTGAATCCTTAGAAGAGTATAAAGGCAGGAGAATTATACTTAAGAAGGAAATCAGGTGGGCAAAAAGGGGACATGAGATAGCTTTGGCAAACAGAATTAAGGAGAATCCAAAGGGTTTTTACAAATACATTAAGGACAAAAGGGTAACTAGGGAGAGAATAGGGCTTCTCAAAGATCAGCAAGGTGGCCTTTGTGTGGAGCCGCAGAAAATGGGGGAAATACTAATTGAGTATTTTGCATCAGTATTTACTGTAGAAAAGGAAATGGAAGATATTGAAAGAAGCGAAATAGATGGTGACATCTTGCAAAATGTCCAGATTACAAAGGAGGAAGTGCCGGATGTCTTGAAACGCATAAAAGTGGATAAATCCCCAGGACCTGATCAGGTGTACCCTAGAACTCTGTGGGAAGCTAGAGAAGAAATTGCTGGGCCTCTTGCTGAGATATTTGAATCATCGATACTCACAGGTGAGGTGCAAGAAGACTGGAGGTTAGCTAACGTGGTCCACTGTTTAAGAAGAGTGGTAAGGACAAGCCAGGGAACTATAGATGGGTGAGCCTGACGTCGGTGGTGGGCAAGTTGTTGGAGGGAATCCTGAGGGACAGGATGTACATGTATTTGGAAGGGCAAGAACTGATTAGGGATAGTCAACATGGCTTTGTGCATGGGCACAAAAATTGTCTCACAAAAACTTTTTTGAAGAAGTAACAAAGAAGATTGATGAGGACAGAGAAGTAGATGTGATCTATATGGACTTCAGTAAGGCGTTCAACAAGGTTCCCTCTGGGAGACTGGTTAGCAAGGTTAGATTTCATGGAATACAGGGAGAATGAGCCATTTGGATACAGAACTGGCTCAAAGGTGGAAGACAGAGTGTGGTGGTGGAGGATTGTTTTTCAGACTGGAGGCCTGTGACCAGTGGAGTACCACAAGGATCGGCGTTGGGTCCTCTACATAGATGATTTGGATGCGAGCATAAGAGGTACAGTTAGTAAGTTTGCAGATGACACCAAAATTGGACAGTGAAGAGGGTTACCTCAGATTACAACAGGATCTTGACCAGATGGGCCAATGGGCTGAGAAGTGGCAGTTTAATTAAGATAAATGAGAGGTGCTGCATTTTAGGAAAGCAAATCTTAGCAGGACTGATACACTTAATGGTAAGGTCCGAAGGAGTGTTGCTGAATAAAGAAACCTTGGAGTGCAGGTTCATAGCTCCTTGAAAGTGGAGTCGCAGGTAGATAGCATAGTTAAGGCAGCGTTTGGTATACTTTCCTTTATTGGCCAGAGTATTGAGTACAGGAGTTGGGAGGTCATGTTGCGGCTGTGCAGGACTTTGGTTAGACCACTGTTGGAATATTGCGTGCAATTCTGGTCTACTTCCTATTGGAAAGATGTTATGAAACTTGAAAGGGTTCAGAAATGATTTACAAGGACTTTGCCAGGGCTGGAGGATTTGAGCTATAGGGAGAGGCTGAACAGGCTGGGGCTGTTTTCGCTGGAACATCGGAGGCTGAGGGGTGACCTTATAAAGGTTTACAAAATTATGAGGGGCATGGATAAGGTAAATAGGCAAAGTCTTTTCCCCGGGGTCGGGGAGTCCAGACCTAGAGGGCATAGGTTAAGTGTGAGAAGGGAAAGATATAAGAGAGACCTAAAGGGCAATGTTTTCACACAGAGGGTGATACATGTATGGAAAGCGCTGCCAGAGGAAGTGGTGGAGGTTCATACAATTGCAACATTTAAGAGGCATTTGGATGGGTATATGAATAGAAAGGGTTTGGAGGGATATGGGCCGGGTGCTGGCAGGTGGGACTAGATTCAGTTGGGATATCTGGTCAGCATGGATGGGTTGGACCGAAGGGTCTGTTTCCGTGCTGTACATCTCTATGACTCTATTAAATGTATCAGTCCTGCTCTGATTTGCTTTTCCAAAATGCAGCACTCACATTTATCTAAACTCCATCAGCCATCCCTCAGCCCATTGGCCCACTTGATCAAGATCTTATCGTGCTCTGAGGTAACCCTCTTCACTGTGCACTACACTCCCAATTTTGGTGTCATCTGCAAACATACTAACTATAAGTCCTATGTTCACATGCAAATCATTTATATACATGACAAAAAACAGTGGACCCAGCACTGATCCTTGTGACACACCACTGGTCACAGGCCTCCAGTCTGAAAAATAACCCTCCACCACCACCCTCTGTCTTCTACCTTTGAGCTAGTTCTCCCTGTATTCCATGAGATCTAACCTTGCTAACCAGTCTCCCATGGGGAACCTTGTCAAAGACCTTACTGAAGTCCATATCGATCACATCCACCATTCTGCCCTTATCAATCCTCTTTGTTACTTCTTCGAAATTTCAATCAAGTTTGTAAGACATGATTTCCCATGCACAAAGCCATGTTGACTATCCCTAAATCAGTCCTTGCCTTTCTAAATATATTTACTTCCTGTCCCTCAGGATTTCCTTCAATAACTTGCCCACCACTGATGTCAGGTTCATGGTCTATAGTTCCCTGGCTTTTCCTTACCACCTTTTTTAAATAGTGGCACCACATTTGCCAACCTCCAGTCTTCTGGCACCTTACCTGTGACTATCGATGATACAATTATCTCAGCAAGGGGCCCAAGCAATCACTTCCCTTCCATCCCACAGAGTTCTAGGGTACACCTGATCAGGTCCTAGGGATTTATCCATTTTAATGCATTTGTGATGGGATCTATCCCAGAATATTGAAGGACGCAAGAGGGCAAATCCCTGGAGCATTGACAGTCTTGTTTGTATCTTCTTTGGCCACAGACGATGTCCCATAGGATTGGAGTGTTGTTTCATTGCTTAAGGAGGGTAGCAAGATAATCCTGGAAATTACAGACCTGTGAATCTCATGTTGGTGGAAGGGAAATTATTGGAAAATATTCTCAGGAACAAGATCTATACGCATTTAGAAGCAAATGGACTTATTACCAATAAACAACCTGGTTTTATCCAGGGGAGAGATTGTGTCTTATTAACTTGATCGACTTTTTTGAGAACGTGACTATGATGATTGATGAGGGAAAATGGCTGATGTTATCTATATGGACTTCCGTAAAGCCTTTGCCAAGGTCCCTCATGGCAGACTGGTACAAAAGATGAAGTCACATGGCATCAGGGATGAGCTGGCAAGATGGATACAGAACTGGCTTCGTCATAGGAGACAGAGGATAGTGGTGGAAGGATGTTTTTCAGAACAGAAGTTTGTGACTAGTGGTGTTCCAGAGGGATCAGAGCTGTTCATAATTTACATAAATGATTTGGAGGGAAAAGTGCTGGTCTAATCAATGATTTTACAGATAATACAAAGATTGGTGGAGTTGCAGATAGTGAGGATCTTCAGAGGATAGATCAGTTGGAGGCATGGGCAGAAAAATGGCAGATAGAGTTTAATCCGGACAAATGTGAGGTGATGCATTTTGGAAGGTCATATACAGATGGAAATTATAGAGAATGGCAGAACCCTTAGGAGTATTGATATGCAGAGGCATCTAGGTGTGCAGGTTCACAGATCACTAAAGGTGGCAGCGCATGTAGATACGGGAGTAAAAAAGGCCAATGGGCATGCTTGCCTTCATTGGAAGGGGCATTGAGTATAAGGATAGACAAGTTATGCTGCAGCTTTATAGAACTTTACTTATGCCACACTTGGAATATTGCACACAGTTCCGATCAGAGGATGAGGATGCTTAGGAGAGAGTACAGAAAAGGTTTACCAGGATGTTGCCTGGTATGGAGGATTTTAGCCATGAAGAAAGTTTAATAGACTGTTAAAAATCACAACAAAAGGTTATAGTCCAACGGGTTTAATTGGAAGCACACTAGTTTTCGGAGCGACGCTCCTTCATCAGGTGATAGTGGGCCACTACCACCTGACAAAGGAGCAGCGCTCCGAAAACTAGTGTGCTTCCAATTAAACCTGTTGGACTATAACCTGGTGTTGTCTGATTTTTAACTTTGTACACCCCAGTCCAACACCGGCATCTCCAAATCATAGATAGACTGTGTTTGTTTTCACTGGAAAGCAGGAGGATGAGGTACAACCTGATAGAGATTTATAAGATTGTGAATGGCATGGATAGAATAGAAAGCATGAGGCTTTTTCCCAGGGTGGAGGGGTCAATTACTCAGGGGCTCAAGTTCAAGGGTGTGTGCGTGTGTATGGGCAGGGGGGACTTTTTTTTTCTTTATTCATTCATGGGATGAGAGCATTGCTGGCCTGGCAGCATTTATTGCCCATCCTAAATTTCTCAGAGGGACGTGAAGAGTCATTGCTGTGGGTCTGGAGTCAATTGTATGTCATACCAAGTAAGGATGCCAGTTTCCTTCCCTAAAGGACATTAATGAACCAGATGGGTTTTTCGACAATTGACAACAGACTCATATTCATTAGATTCTTAATTCCAGATATTTATTGAATTCAAATTCCACCATCTACCATGAACCCAAATCCCCAGTACATTATTGGAGTTCTGGATTAACAGTCCAGCAATAATAGCACTCGCTGTCACCTCCCCCTGAATGGGTGGAAGCGTTTGGAAGAGATGAGAGAGGCAATTCTTTCACCCAAAGGGTGGTGAGTGCCTGGAACGTGCTGCCAGAGGAGGTGGTGGAAGCAGACACTATAGCAGTTTCAAGAAGCACCTGGATGATTCCATGAACAGGAAAGGAATAGAGGGATACAGATCCTGTAAGTGAAGACAGTTTTAGTATGGAAGGGCAACATGTGTCAGTGCAGGCTTGGGCCTGCTCTTGTGCTGAATTCTTCTTTGTTCAGTCTGACTGCCTTCCCCATTCTCCCAATAACCACACCCTCAATTATCAGCCCATTCACCTGTGCAGTGGCAGCGTCCCTACCTCTGAACCAGACATGGGTTCTAGAAATGTCATAACATCTTAACACGTTGACTAGAAAATATATAACCATCGTTCCCTGATAGTTATCACCCCCAACTCACCTCAATAACCACACCATTCCCCTCAATTACACCCCCACTCTCTCTCAATAATTCAATTCCAATAACCACTCAGCCCCAGATCTGTGCCACAAAAACTACTTGCCTTCAATTACACCCCCATTCTCCACCCCAAAATCTCTTACCCATCCCCTACCTCACACCCTTGCCCTCACCCCATTTCTATATCAACATGATAACACTATAACTACCAAAGTTCCTTCAAAATAGATTAAATAGATGTTCCAAAAGGTCACAAATATTCAAAGATTCATATTTTGAGCAACTTCCAAGACTTTCAGACTTCTCAAAGCAGCAGCTAATTTGTATACAGCAAAGCTCCCATAAGCAGCAAGATGACAATGACCAGTTGATGTTGGTGGTGGTGTAGGATGAATTGACAAGATAGTAATTGACACACTTTATGCCAGGGCCTTTGCAAACCCAGGATAAGTGTCGCCAGAGCTCAGATTCCTTTAAGTTCGTGAATGTCAGTATGCATCACCCTGATAATCGAGCTGAGCCAGCAGCCTACAAGTACACAATGGGTTGGAAGGGCTGAAGATGCTGGAGATGAATTTTCAATGGCATCAGGCAATTTTCAAGGAACATCTTATAGAATGTAATCAGAATATTTCCGATAATCAACGAGTTCAGAAGCAGAGGGTCACAGTCTAAGGATATGAAGTAGACCATCAGGATCATCTGGAATAGTGAAATCGACTTGAGGGCTAAATGGACTATTATTTTCTGTTTCTTTCAGAGGGGCTTTTATAAAGGAAAATTCTGACAGTTGAAGACAGCTCCAAATAATGGATTACAAAGTTAAAAATCACACAACACCAGGTTATAGTCCAACAGGTTTAATTGGAAGCATTAGCTTTCGGAACGCCGCTCCTTCATCAGGTGGTTGTGACCGGCGTCGTCATCTCCAAATAATGGGGACAGGAATAAGAAAACTCAGGAATGGACACTTTAAGGTGGAAGTTTTAGGGCCAGAAGAGGTTACATATACGATATATCTTTGGGAATTCTGCAGGCTATCAGAAATCATTGCCAGAGATACTCTGGTTACAATCAGCTCCTTCCACTTGCAACTAAAGCTGCTGGATAATATTCAGCAGAAACATCACAGACTTCTGATTTTATTTTGTATAATCTTCCTCTCATTGGTACTAATCTGATGTGATCTATAAATCTCTCAATATACGTATTTGGCTGGTGCTTGCTATTACTAACAGTGACCAGTTTGGTAAATGATGAGTATTGGTATTTAAGCACCAGAAACCAGAGCCTAATGAAATTAATGAGCACCTGCTTCAAGATGCTGCATGTGCCTCAGGCTCTCTTCACCAGCTGACCATGGCCAGTTATTTGAATAGATCTTTAAAATGCTTCACAAGTGAACTCGAGACTGTGTTTTTGTGATGTATAGAGCACACATTAAGTTTATTTCAAAAATCTTTTATTAGATTAAATGTACAAAATCTATGCAGCATGATCCCACTAACTCTTGGTTTGCACCATCCAGCCTTTGTAAAACCAGTCATATTTTATTACAAGTTGTATTCGTGCCTTAAGAATAGTATCTATAAGATACATTAGATTAAAAATTATACAATTCTTCATATAAACACCCTTTTTAAAAATGACAAAAGTACCTCTTTGTAACATAGAAAAGTTGCCCAAGTGCTACCATTTACATAAATATTTAAGGTAGACAGAGCATCTTCATGTTGACAATACAACAGATTTGGGTCTCATTTCTTTGCATAAAGATAGATTGCAATCTGCCCATTACCATATTTACAAGGATTTCAATACTTTTTCTTTTAAATTCAATCTGCATGTACCACAATACTAGTATTACATCAAAGTGTCTACTCAATTGAAATTCATTAAAAATCAGGTCACCAGAACATTCTTTTGACACCGCTGGACAATGATCAGATATTTAGCATTCTTTTTAATTGATCGGCCTATTAAAACCTGTCTGATTGTCAGACAAAACATACGACAAGGATTTTTTGTAGGTAACTATGGTTTGAATAAATATTATTTGCACATTATGTTGCTGAGTTTTACCAGTTTACATGGCTTTTCTTAATAAATTGATTAAAAAATTAAAATGCACGAAGACTTAAAAATCGGACATTTAACTGTTTAAAATGTTGACACTTCATTTAATTTTGCTTTTTTATAGATTACTTCTGTGAAATGCATCTTTCTTCTATTGCTATCTGATTACTACTGGTCATTAACAATGTCAGCATATACTGCTTGTGTCATTGCTGGAATCTTAAGCAAAGACAGGTACAAAATAGTCAATTAACATTTCCATTGTACTGTCAACACATGACACAAAACTAGAGATATGCCACAAAATCTGTTACCATTTCATCTCAATGTACCATCCAAAGTTAGATTTCAAAGTTCCATCCACAAAACTCCTTCTGATCCAGTAACAGGTAACATTAGCAATTTCAAGTATCCAACTGGAAGAATCTCCTCCCTGTACCGTTCTCCTAAATCATCAAGTGGATTGAATTTCTTACATCTTTGGTACCACTGCCGGACTGGATTGCAACTTCCACTCCATCTTGAGACAAAATCATTTTGTCTGGTGTATAATCATTTCGCCTGATATCTAAGGGAAGCATAGAAAATAAGATGGTACTTCTTATTGTGCGCTAATGCATAGCTCAAGGTAAGTGAAATGGAACCGGGGGGCGGGGGGAATCTGTACTGACGGCACAGTCTCCTGAACCGATTTGGAGCCAGTGTTCTAGTGAAAAGGATAAATAAGGTGGTCACTAGGACTTTACACTTGTGAGTCGGGGGGGGAGAGGGGAGGGAAAGGGAAGTATGATGGTAAATAGCAATGGGTTGTGTCCAGGAGGGTTTAAGTACAAGGTAGGCTATGAAAGAAGTAAAAAGGAAGAATAACTTAGGAGATATTATTAGAGATGTTGGAAATCATGAGGGTAAGAAAGCTAGCAAAAGGGCTTATTAGCTGAATGCTCATAGCAATCATAAGGTTAATGAGCTAATGGCACAAATCATCGCAAATGAAAATGATTTAGTATCCATTATGGAGACATTGGTACAGGATGGTCACAACTGGGAGTTAAATATCCAGGGATATCAGACTATTCGAAAGGGGACAGGAAGGTAAGGGAGGTAGTGTAGCTCTGATATTCAAGGATGACATCAGGGTGGTGCTGAGAGATGATACAGCTTCTATGGAGAATAAGGTTTTATCCATTTGGGTGGAAATGAAAAATTCTAAGAAGAAAAGTCGCTGATAGGCGTAGTCTATAGACCACCAAATACTATCACATTGGGGCGGGTAATAAACAAGGAAATAACTAATGCCTGTAAAAATGGTATGGCAATTATCATGGGGGATTTTAATCTACATGAAGATTGGTTGAACCAACTCTTTAGGGTAGCCTTGAGGAGGAGTTTGTTGAGTGTATCAGTGATAGTTTTCTTGAACAGTATGTAATAGAACCAATGAGGGAGCAAACTATCTGAGATCGGGTCCTGTGTAATGAGGCAGGAATAATTAATGACCTCATAGTTAGGGATTCTCTTAGAAGGAGTAATCACAGTATGGTTGAATTTAGAATACAGATGGGCAGTTTGAATATAAAATCCAATACCAGTGCCCTGTGCTTAAACAAGGGAGACTACAATAGAATGAGGGAGGACTTGGCTAAAGTAGACTGGAAATAAAGATTTTATAGTGGGACAGTTGACGAGCAGTGGAGTACTTTCAAAGCAATTTTTCAAAGTGCTCAGCAAAAGGGTATTCCAGTGAAAATGAAGGACTGTAAGAAAAGGGGGAATCTGCCATGTGTCTAAGGAAATAAGGGAGGCTATCAAATTGAAAGAGAAGGCATATAAATTGGCTAAAAACAATATTGAATTAGAAGACTGGGAAAATTTAAAGATCAACAGAAAGTCACAAAAGGAACTACAAAGAAAAGTAAAATAGAACATGAGAGAAAAAACTAGCACAGAATTTAAAGACAGACAGTAAAAGTTTCTATAAATATATAAAATGAAAATAAGTGGCTAAAGTAAATATTGGTCCTTCAGAGGACGAAGAGGGGCATTTAGTTATGGGAAAGGATGAAATGGCCGAGGCATTGACGAGGTGTTTTGTGTCAGTCTTCCCAGTGAAGAACACTAATAACATGCCAGTCATTGACAAAGAGACAAAGGTAGGTGAGGATCTGGAAACAATCGTTATTATGGAAGAGGGAGGGTTGGGCAAGCTAATGGAGCTAAGTTTAGACACATCTCCTGGCCCTGATGGAATGCATCTCAGGGTACTAAAAGAGATGGAGGGAGAAATAGCAAGT
The DNA here is from genome assembly GCF_037043375.1 of Chiloscyllium plagiosum. Lineage (NCBI taxonomy): Eukaryota > Metazoa > Chordata > Chondrichthyes > Orectolobiformes > Hemiscylliidae > Chiloscyllium > Chiloscyllium plagiosum. Next base: position 908,565 of record NW_028270177.1, on the reverse strand, counting down.
ACACTGATGGTAATTTTCCAAAATTCGCTGGACTCTGGGGCAGTCCCTGCAGATTGGAAAACAGCAAATGTGATGCCACTGTTTAAATAAAAAGGAGGTAGACAAAAGATGGGGACTTATAGACCGGTTAGCTTAACCACTACATTATCAAGGAAGAAATAGCAAAGCTTTGAGAGAGAAATCATCCTGCTGGGCAGAGGCAGCATGGGTTCATGAAGGGCAGATCATGCTTAACTATCTTTAGGAATTCTATGAAGACATTATGAGCACGGTGGACAACAGGGACCCAGTAGATGTAGTGCACCTAGATTTCCAAAAAGCCTTTCACAAGATGCCACATGAGAGACTGCTGCGTTAGATAAAGGTGCATGGTATTACGGATTGGTTGACTAACAGGAAGCAAAGAGTGGGGATAAATGAGTGCTATTCTGGTTGGCAATCAGTGACTAATAGCATACCTCAGGGATTGGTTTTGGGACCGCAATTATTAACAATTCACATAGGTGATTTGGAGTTGGGGACCACATGTATAGTGTCAAAGTTTGCAGATGACACTAAGATGAGTGGCAGAGCTGTGAAACTTTGCAGAGGGACATAGATACTTTGAGTGAGTGGGCAAAGGTCTGGCAGATGAAATACAATATGAGTAAATGTGAAATCATCCATTTTGGTAGGATTAACAGTAAAAAGGATTATTACTCGAATGGTAAAACGTTGCAACATGCTGCTATGCAGAGGGACCTTGTGCATGAATCACAGAGGGTTGGTTTGTAGGTGCAACAGGTAATTAGGAAGGCAAATGGAATTTGTCCTTCAATACTAAAGGGATTCAGTTCAAAAGTAGGGAGGTTATGTTGCAGCTGTACAGGGTGCTGGTGAGGCCACACCTGGAGTACAGCATGAATTTTGGTCTTCCTTGAGAAAGGATGTACTAGCATTAGAGGGGATACAGAGGAGATTCACTAGGGTGATTTGGAGTGGAGAGTGTTGGCTTATGAGGAGAGAGAGAAAGGATTATATTCACTGGAATTTAGAAGGATGTTTCCACTGGCAGGTGAAACTAGGATAAGGGGTCATAGCCTCAAAATTAGGGGGAGCACGTTTAAGATTGAATCGAGAAGGAACTTCTTCACCCAGAGGGTTGCGAATCTATGGAATTCCTTGCCCAGTGAAGTAGTTGACACTACTTCAGTAAATGTTTTTAAAACTCAGGTAATCTTTTTTTGAATAATAAAGGAATTAAGGGTTACGCTGAGAGCATGGGTAAGTGGATTAGAGTCCACAAAAACATCAGCCATGATCTTATTGAATGGTGGGGCAGGCTCAAAGGGCCAGATGGCTTCCTCCTGCTCCTAGTTCTTATGTTCTCTCGTTCTGTCCTTTGTACAGTTGATAAGGAGTTGGCAGGTGGGGTGCCCGAGAGAGCAGGGGGTTTGCAATTCTTCACTCTGAAATGTCATAACTAGATTTGAAATGTTAACTGTCTGCCTCTCCAGAGATGCTGCCAGACCTCCCAGATCTCTCCAGCATTGCACTGTTCCAGATTTCCAGCATCTGCAATATTTTACTTTTATGCAATTGTGCAACCCATCCCTGAACAGTTTTGAGAGTTTTTCAACCAGTCAGTCAGTCAGAATGTTGCTAGCAGTGAACAGCCAAAAAAAATGCTGTATTATAACTATAGCCTTCTCAGCAACTACGTACGTAGGGCGCTGAAACATGTGTACCATTTGAGTTTAATACAGAATAAAGGATACCTTGATCAGATCATTTCTCTCTACATTGCACAAATCCATGCATAGGCCAAAGGTTCTGAAAAGTGCCAGATTCCCTCAGATCAGGTTTCTCAAAAGTTTGAACATGGTAAAGCTAGCTGCTTCATTTTGAGACAGTGTAGTAACGATCTTAGTGGTGTTTGGCACTAAAAGGATGCTGCCAGTAACCAGAGCCTGTCACAAAAACAAATAATGCGGTACCTGAATGTCAAAATTGGCATAACACTAGGTATACAGGCCAGATATGCAAAAGGCCGGTGAATGATACCAAACAGCATATCCTATTTAAAATCGGAAATAACTGCAGATGCTGTAAATCAGAAACAAAAACATGAGTTGCTGGAAAAGCTCAGTAGGTCTGGAGCATCTGTAAAGAGAATACAAAGTGATGTAGCTAGGAAAGTGTTGGTTTATATGCAAAAGATGGGGAGGTGGAGGGGGTAAGGAATAAACGATAGGTAGGGATCGAGCCCAAAGAGAGAGAACAGTTGGACAGTCAAAGGAGTCAATAACGATCTGGCTGGGAGGGTGAATAGCTGTTAATGGAGACTGTTAGTGGCTAACAATAGATAATGTGTAATGGCAGACCATGTGGTAACAAGCTAAATATCCTATTAGCTATTTGCAACAACTATGATACTGATCATATGTAACCAGTCCTTAATTGGAAAACTCTCAGACGTACACACACTTCAACTGTTTCAAATCAACAAAATAGATGAGAGCCATTCTTTGGTTCAGGTCTTAAAACAATGCCTTCACCAATCACTGTGAACCTGCCTAATTTAAAGTAAGAACAAAGTTTGGCAGTTAACTGTCAAACTTCATTAAATAGTGCATACTCCATGACAATGCCTCCACCAATTAGAAGATAGTGGGGATTGCAGATGTTGCAAAGTCAGAGTTGATAAAGTGTGGAGCTGGAAAAAACACAGCAGGCCAGGCAGCATCCGAGTGGACATTTTGGACGGGATCCTTCATAAGGACCTTGTGGAATTCGTGGAAAAGGATTCATGGAATGTCCATGACGTAGTTTCATTTGGAACAGCTTGTGATCGAGCCCACTAAGGAACAGGCATTTCCTGGTTTGGTGATGTGTATTGAGGCAGACTGGACTAGGAATGCATAGAGGGTAGTGACCATTACCTGGTTGAATTCAGCCTGTAGTTTGAGAAGAAAATTAAGTCAGATGTCATGGGATTACAATTGAGTAAAGGTAACGACAAAGACATGAGGGAGGAGCTGGTCAGAGTTGATCAGGAAGGAGGCGCAACAGAAATTCATCCCAAGGAAAGAGAAATATATCAAAAGAAAAGACAAGGAAACCAAGGCTGACAAGGGAAGTCGGGGACAGCAAAAAAGCTAAAGAAAAAGCATACAATAAATGTTAATGGCAAGTCAGAGGATTGGGAGGCCTTTAAAAACCAGTAGTGTAACTAAAAAAAGCAATAAAGGTGGAGAAGATGAAATAGGAGGGTAAGCTTGTTAGCAATGTAAAAGAAGATTAAAAAGTTTTTTGTTTAGATATATGAAAGGTAACCAAGAGCAGCAAGAATGGACAATGTATCACTGGAAAGTGAGGCTGGAGAGGTGATGAGAAAAAAGGAAATGTTGGAGGTACTGAACAGTGCTTTGCATCAGTTTTCACAGTGGAACATACCAGCAACACACTAGAACTTTGAGAGTCAGGGACAGAGGTTAGTCTAGTGGCCATCACTGAGGAGAAGGTGCTGGGAAGCTCACAGGTCTGAAGGTGGATAAATCACTCAGACCAGGTGGACTACATCCCAGAGTTTTGAAGGAGATAGCGGAAGAGATTGTGGAAGCATTGGTGACGATCTTTCAGAAATCACTGGAGTCAGGGAGGGTCCTAGAAAACTGGAAAATGGCTAATGTAGTGATCCTGATAAAGAAGGGAGAGAGGCAGATGTCAGGAAAATACAGACTGATTAGCCTGACCTTCGTCACAGTTAAGATTTGAGTGTCCACCGTTAAGGATGAGATTATGGAGTACTTGGAAGTGCATGGTAAAATAGGGCTGGGTCATCAAGGGGAGGTCATGTCTGACCAAGCCAGTTGTTGTGATCTACTTGGATTTCCAGAAGATCTTTGACAAGGTGGGGCACAGGAGGCTGCTAAATAACAGTCCATGGTATTAGGGCAGGGTGCTGCATGGGTATAGGGTTGGTTGATTGGCAGAAGGTAGAGAGTGGGGATAAAGAGGTCTTTTTCAGAATGGCAACCAGTGACTAGTGGAGTTCCTCAGGGGTCGGAGTTGGCACCACAGCTATTCAAGTTAAACAGTAATGATCTGAACAAAGGAAATGAGGGCATTGTTACCAAGTTTGCAGGTGACAAAAAGATAGGTGGAGGGACAGGTAGTGTTGAGGAAGCGAAGAGGCTGCAGCATTATTTGCATAGGCTAGGGAAGTGACAGATGGAAAACAGTGGCAAAGTGTGAGGTTATGCACTTTGCAGCAAGAATAGAGATATAGAATACTTTCTAAATGGGGAAAAGCTTTGGAAATCTGAAGCACAAAAGGATTTGGGAATCTTAGTTCAAGATTGTCTACATTTTAACATGCATGCTTAGTTGGCGATTAGGAAGACAAATGCAATGTTAACATTCATTTCAGGAGGTTTAGAATACAAGAGCAGAGATGTACTGCCGAGGCTATATAAGGCTCTGGTCAGAGTGCATTTGAAATATTGAGAGCAGTTTTGGGCTCCATATCGAAGGAACTATGTGTTGGCCTTGGAGGGGGTCCTGAGGAGGTTTACAAGAATGATCCCAGGGAAGAAAGGGCTTCTCATAGGAGGAACGGTGGAGGTCTCGGAGGTTAGAAAGTCTAGGGAAAAGATGGAATCTCACTGAAGTTGGTACAGTACTGGGATTCCTGGACATGGAGAAAGTGTTTCTATGAGAAGGAGAAACTAAGGCACAGACTCAGAGTTGAAGGGATGACCCCTTAGAACGGAGATATGGAAGAATTTCTTCAGTCAGAGGGTGGTGAATCTGCGGAACTTATTGTTGCAGAAGACTGTGGACATCAAGTCATTGAATGTCTTTAAGACAGAGATAGATAGGCTCTTGATAAATAAGATGATCAAAATGATGAGGAGAATGCAGGTGTGTTTGAGAAACATTAGTGATGATCGAACGGTGGAGCAGACTTGACAGCCTGAATGGCCAGGTTCTGCTCCTCTCTCTTACGCAGTCACCATCATCTCAGCACAAATTCGGCTCTCATGTTGGGATCAATACAATGAAGAGTGATGTTGAAAGAACTAAAACTGAGTCCTGCTGAGCAAGTTGTTGCTGTGTAAGTGTGCCACTTCATAGCACAACCATGCAATTCCCTTGTCTTTATTGATGATTGAGAACATATGGAAGGGCATGGGGGTGGAAAAAAGACACAATGAGTTGTCAAGATGGAATTCAAGTCCCACGAAGGTGGTAGAAATAATATGCTGGAAGAAAACTAATTTTCAGATTTTGAGGGAAATAACATGGAAGTAAAGTGGACTCTTTAAAAAGCCATTCTAGATATTACAGGCTGAAGGGCATGTAAGATTTCATATTTCTAAGTATGTCCACACAAGAGGTCTGTATTTGGTGTGAAGGTGCCACACCACAGACTGATGGAATGTGGCTCTGCAGCAATGAAGCAATAAAAACACTTCCTTAAACTCAGTTCTTCAAGAAGTCACACAAGGTGTCAAAAAAAAATCATTTTCCACCAATTTGTTCAGATCCAACAACTTCTAGTCAGACCAGCACTGAGCTCTTTAACAGATGTGCAATCTTTTCTTTGTTTGCACCTAGTCTCCAAAGTTTAAATCTTTTGTATGGTTGATAAATTAGATTCAATTACTAATTCTAGAGAAACTGTTTTCACCCATGGAACGGTCAGATTGTGAAGCTTGCCACCACGTGTAGTAAACAACTTCATGGCATTGGTTCTTTGTATTTTAACTTCCATTTGGGAAATAGTCACAAGTGTGATATTTGGGATACCAACTGTAAAAGGGCAAGTTTAAATAGGAGGAGGATATTTTCTATTTGAACACATAGAGATATGTATAGAAACTGATGTAATTAGTAGGGTTAGGAACTGTACACTTGTAATGCTTCACTTTGGAATAAATCTGAACTGAAAAAAGATTGAATTCTGGCCTTGAATGTTAATATGAGGTATGGGGATGGATCATATGAATGGCCTAGTTGCACCCATGGAATATATTCTTGTGCACTTATCAGTTTCTCCAGAGTAACCTGATGATAATGAATAGGAACCCCAGATTATGCAGAGGGCAGTGGGACTGCAGTGAATGCTGATAAAGATTGCCAAATGTCTTGTTCCGACATAAACCTTAAGCCAAGAAATCTGTGTTGGCCTACACTATCACAGTTGGAGGATTTGAGCTATTGGGAGAGGCTGAATAGACTGGGGCTGTTTTCCCTGGAGCGTCGGAGGCTGAGGGTTGACCTTATCGAGGTTTATAAAATCATGACGGACATGGATAGAGTAAACAGACAGGTCTTTTCCCTGACGTGGGTGAATCCAGAACTACAGAATATAGGTTCAGGGTAAGAGGGAAAAGATATAAAATAGACCTAATAGGTAACTTTTTCACGCAGAGGGTGGTGCGTGTATGGAATGAGCCGCCGGAGGAAGTGGAGGAGGATGCTACAATTACAACATTTAAAAAGCATCTGGGCTAGGTACCAGAATAGGAAGGGTTCAGAGGGATATGGGCCTATTGCTGGCAAATGGGACTAGATTAGGTTAGGATATCTGGTCGGCCTGGATGAGTTGGACCAAAGGATCTGTTTCCCTGCTGTACATCTCTATGATTCTATGAGTAACTACTTTAATCATTCTTTTGTTTCTGGTATTTACCCAATCTCCCACACAGACCAGCATTGAACAGTTCTGGATACCACATCATTTTGCAAGCATAGACTAGTCTTGGAGGACTCTTGTGGTGCAGTGGTAATGTCCTTACCTCTGAACCAAGAAACCCAGGTTCAAGTCCCATCTGCTCCAGAGGTGTGTAATAACATCTCTGAACAGATTAAAAAATATCCTCAGTGCTTGGGAGCCTCCTGTGAAGCGCTTCTGTGATGTTTCCTCCGGCATTTGTAGTGGTTTGAATCTGCCGCTTCCGGTTGTCAGTTCCAGCTGTCCGCTGCAGTGGCCGGTATATTGGGTCCACGTCGATGTGCTTATTGATTGAATCTGTGGATGAGTGCCATGCCTCTAGGAATTCCCTGGCTGTTCTCTGTTTGGCTTGTCCTATAATTGTAGTGTTGTCCCAGTCGAATTCATATTGCTTGTCATCTGCGTGTGGGGCTACTAAGGATAGCTGGTCGTGTCGTTTCGTTGGTGTTCATGGATGCGGATCGTTAGCTGTCTTCCTGTTTGTCCTATGTAGTGTTTTGTGCAAAACACTACATTTAATCAATCAATCAAGCAATTCAATCAATAAGCACATCGACTTGGACCCAATATACCGACCACTGCAGCGGACAGCTGGAACTGACAACCGGAAACGGCAGATTCAAACCACTATAAATGCCGGAGGAAACATCACAGAAGCGCTTCACAGGAGGCTCCCAAGCACTGAGGATGTCACCTAGACAGGGGACGAAACGTCTGCAACACAAATTCCCAGCTCGGCGAACAGAACCACAGCGACGAGCACCCGAGCTACAAATCTTCTCACAAACTTTAAAAAATATCTATACTGTCCCCAGAAGGAACGCAGTACAGTTTAACAGAATGACAGCTTGACTTCAAGAAATAAATTCTGAGAATAGATTACACAAACTAAATTTCTTAAGATACTAGGGGTAACAGGTAGAATAAAAAGCGAAACTATTTCTGCTGGTTGGGGAATCTAGGATTCTGGGTCACAGTCTACAAATGGTGGCCAGAACTTTCAGAAGTGAAATCTGAAAATACCTCGAATAAAGTATGTTTGGGGAAAAAAAAAAGACTAATGGCAAAGCCCAACTGAGATGGATACCTTTAGACAACTAAAATCCAACAAAGGGGTTAGGTCACAGATCAGCAACAATCTAATTAAACAGAACAGACTTGAAGCCAAATGGCTTCCTCCTGTCTGTTTTTTTTGTTGAGTTACTTAAACCCCAGGTGAGTTAAGCTCTACGTAAAAGTCTACACAACAGACTAGAAGTTTGCGAGAGAATCTAATAGACAGAGCTCCTGCTCCTTCTCCTTCCCGTTGATGCTGCTGGAAATTTGAGTTTGTTGCACATGATCAAATGACCCATTACTACCAGGGCCCATTCACCCACTGGGTGAAGTATCATGTCACGAAGTAACTGCCTAGCACAAGTCATGGAAGGCAGGGGGGAAAGAAACCGGGGAAGAGAGGGTGGAGGCAGGGGAAAGGGGAGGATGGTGGGGGTGAAGGGGAGAAAAGGGGAAGGGGTACAGATCAGAAAAATCTTACCAGGAAGTTTGAGCCTTCCACAGCACGAATTACAACGATGTTTTGTTCTAAAGTTTTTAACTGCATCTTCTCCCAAATTTGCAGGTCCAAATACCATGTCATGTGACCTGAAAACAAAATAATAAATGCGACTACATTGGCCACCCTGGTGATTTTCTCACAATGTATACAGACAACTGGATGTTTGAAGCCTGTCTGCAGAATCAAGGAAAGTCAGCTACATTTCATGATACAGCCTTCTCTGAGTGGCAAAATATTCAATGACTATTAAATCAGTCAGTAATGAACACACTGAAAGTGGTTTCCCTTCTAACTATCAATTGTGATAAAACACAAGCAGTACCTCAAGTGGATAAAGCCATAAACCAGATCTTGTAATAGACAGTCTATCTGCAACCATTTTAGTCAGGTCACACTAGAAAAGTTTAAAACAAAATGGGGGCTGGGGGGTTGCAATTTTGTTCTCTGTACAATAAGAGTGGCATGTTGAGGCAATAGCATGTGGCAAAATTCATGAAAACATTGCTTTGTTTCAGCAAATGCGAACATAAAGCAACTTTCATTAGAACAATTAAATTGAGGAATTCGATTTGCATTTAAAATTATGAAGGCAAAGGACAGGAGAACAGTAACAGAGTACAGAGAGACATCAGGGGTGGTCATCCCCACCTTTTGATAGTCACACCAGACCCAGATAAGGGTCACACGTTAACAATCATAAGCAGAAGTTAACATTGGATCTAGTAATGTTTCAGTAAGTGATGTGGAATGGACTAGGCCTTAGGAGGCGCTAACTGCTTCCATGCAGAGTATGCTACTTTGGGAGAAGGACTAGGTTTCCTTTACGCAGGCATGAGGGCGGCAAACAAAAGCATCTCATCAAATTTATTCATTAAAAATGGGAAGCTCTTGATAGTAGGAAGTTAAATACAGTGAATGTCCAAGCAGACTTGGGAATTCAGGCGCATACATTTTTAAAATGCCATGACAGGTGCAGAAAATAATCAAAAAAGCTAATGGAACGCGGACATTTGTCTCTAGATGTCTGAGTATGAGCATGCAGATGTTACCCTGCAGTTATACAAAAGCCTGGTTAGTCCCCACTTGGAGTACTGAGTGTGGATCAGGGCACCACACCTTAGGAGGTATGTATTGACCTTGGGAGGGAATACAATGTAGGTTTACAAGAATAATACCAGGACTTACGGAGTTAAAAAAACAGGAATAGAAGGAAGTTATTCAGCCCCTCAAGCCTGTTCTGTCATTCAATGATATCACAGCTGATCTGTGGCCTAATTCTATATACCTGCCTCGGGGCCCTTATCGCTTCAGAATGTGCTTAGCAAACGATCCAACATCCACTTTGTGGAAGAGAGCTCCAAAAATCTAGAAGTGCTTCCTAAAATCTCTCCTGAATGGTCTGGCCCTAGTTCTCAGACTGTGCCCATCACTTCTAGAATCTCTAATCAGAGGAAATAATTTTATCTTTATCTACGCTCTCTCTTCCCATTAATATCTTGAAGATTTTAATCAAAACACATTTAAATGTTCTAACTTCTAGAGAAAACCGGCCTAATTTATATAATCTTCTCTCATAACTTAACCCCTGAAGTCCAGGTATCATTTGTGTAAACCGATGCTGTACTCCCTCCCAGGGCCAATACATCCTTCCGAAGGCAGGGTGCCCACAGCTGCTCACAGTATTCCAAATGGGACCTAACCAAAGTTTTGTATAAATGCAGCACAACTTGTGTGTGTTAAATTCAGACATTCAGAGATAAAAGTAAGCATTCCATTAGCTTCCTTGATTATTTTCTGCAATTGTGGCATTTTAAAGAGCTATGCAGCTGAACCCCCAAGTCTCCATGGATATTCACTACATTTAACTTGTTTATCTTGCTTGATAGTATGAAAAGCACAGGAGAACAAGGAGTGGTGAAATCAACAGAGGACTTACCCATTGGCAGATCACCTCTGCAGCACACAGGAATAAGGAACTTGTATTTTGCAACACCTTTCACAACCTCAGAGCAACTCAGTGTTTCATAGCCAGTGAAATATTAGTAGAATGTAGTCATTGGAATGTATGAAAACGAGAAATCAAGTTTGCAGAACAGGGTCTCAAATAGGAGCAATGAGCTAAATTATCTGTTTACGGATGTTGGTTCAGAGGAAACCACTGGATAAAACAGAAATCTCCCTTGTGTTTTTCAAAAACAGGATCTTTCACATATGAAAGGGCAGATTGCACCATGGATTAATTGTTCAGTTGAAAGCCTGTACCCTTTGATGCTGTAGAACATAGTACTGCACTGAACTGTTAGCCTAATTGGTATGCTTGAGGAGTGAATTACACAACATTCTGTCTGTGGCAAATATTACTGACGTGTGGCAATCTCCACCTGTGGGGTAAACTTTCCAGTGATTAAGAAGCTTAGATTTAAGTTTAAATGCAAGGCATTTAGGACAGACACTAGCAGGAACCTTTTTTACATGCACAGAGTATTGGAATACATTACCAAAAGGAGTTAGTGAAAGAATCAGAGACCACGTCAATTTAGAAAAAAAGATTTGACTGGGGCTTGAAGGAAATGAAGGGATTGTGGGAGGACAGTCAAGACAGACTGTTGCACATGAGGAAATGAAATACCTCATTAGTTGGGCTGAACAGTCTCTTCTCTATTGTCACTTTAAGCTTTTATAAATTGTCTCAACTTAGAAACATATACTATGGATCTTCACAGGATTGTGGAAAAAGGTATTGTGAAACCAACAATAGCTGCAGAAACTCAGTCTGGCAGCATCTGTGAAGATAGAAACAGAGTTAATGTTTCGAGTTTAGTATAATTCTTCTTCAGAGTTAACACAAAACAAGATTAAGAGAAGAGACCAAATACCCAATCAAACAATTGGCTTTAGGAAGACAGACTTAAGGAAGGAAATTCCAGTGTGCAATTGCTGCCAATTTGGAAGAACTGGGCATGGTGGGGGCAGACGAAATGTTGGGAATGCACAAGAAGTGAGAGTCAGAAGAGAAATAGGTAAGTCGTAAAAATCTGCAGGAGGATAGAGAGACAGGGAGAAGGACTCTAAGAGTGTTTTAAGTGCAAGGATAAGAACATTTGTTTGGGGCAGCAGGGATCAAATGCTGGTCAGCTTTAACTAGGTGATGCAGAATAAATGGACAGGATTGTATATGAACTAGAGTTCTTCAAGCTTGGTACTATTTAAGTAAACAATTGCACTCTCTCCAAAACTTGGATTTCCTTTCTAAAGCTCAGAATTGGACACAGGATTCTATCTAATTCTAACCAGGTTTTCAGTTGTGTCGACAACATTTCATCTAGTTTGCTGTGAAGGAAGAGGGAAAGGTTCCTATCAATACTGAGAGAGCCAATGGTATTGATACAGACCTACATTAAAAAAAATGATGGAAATGGGCTTCACTGGCTGGGCCAGTATTTATTGCCCATCCCTAGATGCACTTGAGAAAGTGTTGACCTGCCTTCCTGAAATACAATAGGCCATTTGGTGTAGTTACACCCACAATAACATAAGGGAAGGAATTCCAAACTTTTGACTCAGTGGCACTGAAGAATGAACAGAAATATATTTCCAAGTTAAAATGGTGACTAAGTACTGCACCCTATACGAGATCCATCTTATAGTCTTTAGGGAAGGGAGGTCACATTTGAAGTATACTTACTGTTTCTCCTCCGACTTTATTACTGAAGGATCGGTCAAATTTTCCCCAACACCTACAAGAAAATGTACAAAACGATGAATACCCTTATCTCTTTTACAATACAAAGTGTCTGGATTTTGTCATCAGACTTTTCCCCAAGCAGCTGTTATCTCGAACTACTGTAACCTGCCTATTTACCCACTTGTTAAATTTACAAAATATTTGAGCAAAACAAATCACGTTTTTGAAACTAGCACTTCAGGTTTTATGTTGTTCAATGGAAGAGGAGAGAAAAAGGCTCTTCCATTCAAGTATTGGTTGTTTCAGAGATCCAAACATCTGGACAGGATCCAAGCAAGTTTCACTGACCAGCTGTTGATCTGTTTTTTTCTCTATTTGATCAATAACTCTAGAGAGGAGCATTGTCCTAATTCCATTTAATGTTTGTTTAACTATGCATGCAAGCAATTTAGTGTAAACGTTCAATAGTTGCAATGTACCATTCTTTCTGGCAAAGACTTTAATTTTGCTCTAAAGTCAAATATGCAGCCATGAGGTTAACCAATTACACACCAAAAGAGCACATCTCGCTACATATTGACACAAGACTGCCTCACTTTAACACAGAGGTCACATGCATTCACCTTGCAGGTCCAGAACCAATAGTTCACCTCTAGTGTACTCATAGGTCCAGTGACTAAAGGCAAGCATGGTCTCCTCCAGCATGTTGTTTGGACGGATCTCATCTCCGCTGTTATGATTGAATTTCCGGAATTCTCCAGTCATACACTCCTCAACTGCAAACCATTGGCTTGCTGAGTGACAGTACAGAAGGAACACTTCCAGGAATCTGAGGATAAAGCAGACAATCACGAATTATTTTGGGAATTCAGGTTGGACACATCTCTCTTCAGATTCAGCTGCAGTTTATTAAAATATCACACTGCAGCCAGACAGGTTCGCCCGACAACACCAACTGATTCAGAGTGCACAAAGCCTTGGCACTAAACATCATGTTACCTTCAGTTGAAGTAGGATTCCAGTTTGAGTGACAGAACAGAGGACACATATCACTCAAATCCCATTTTAATGTCATTTTAAAAAAAAAATCTTATTTTTGTATGACCATTATAAATTCCTACATCCACAATGATTATCGAAGCTGCCTGTGTAAACCTTTGCATTTTAACTACAAGATGTCTTCATTTAACTTGTCCTCTTTTAGCACTTTCCCTTTGCAAAGTTACTGCAACCTGAAATCTTACTGAATGTCATGAGACTTATTTTAAAATCGTTTACTGATCCTGACCCAAATGGCACCATTATGACACATACTCTCCCACTTGTGACCCCTCCCTGTGCTTCACCACTGTCTACTGTTCTCCACCAGGGAGCACACACCCCTTCTTCCCCACAAAGTGATAGGCTGCCCAGTGAAGCCCCCACTCATTTGCAATGGAGGGTATGCAATGTGAGAAAATAATTTTTTTCATGTAGAAAATAATTAGGATCTGGAATGCATTTTTGTAAGTTTATTGGAGCTGGGTTCAAAGAGTATTCAAGAATGAATTGGATAATTATGTAAACAGAAGTAATATTTAGTATAATGGAAAAAGGACAGAAGAATGACACTAAGTCAATGTTCATTCTGAGAGGTGGTGCAGGAACAAATGGGCCAAATGGCCTACCTCTACACAGTAACAATTCTGTGAAATTTCAATTGAAACAAATTCATAAATGGTACACAGAAATGCAAAGATTTTAGAAAGTGATCAATTATTTCTCCTCACCTTGGAGAATATGGAATGGTCTTTGGTTTCATTTGATTGAAGGCAAAAGCAAGCTTCTGTGCAGCTCTTTGCTGCTGGATCTCCTGTGAACAAGAGACCAGAAAAATAAATTCAAAAACACAGCTTCTGTCAGACACAGAAATATATTGCAGCTTCCACTCAATCAGCAATTGTTTGAGTTAGCATTTTGCATTTAGGGCCTGATGTATTAATACCCAATTTCTTAACCAGAGAAATTTTCAGTAACTGATGATTCTAACAAGAAAAAAATCCCATGTGAAAACAAAAAGAAGTTACCTTCTAATTTACCTCAAGTGGATCATTTTTAGTTATTAAGCAGTGCTTTTGCAATGCTACAACTCCTATTCCAATAAATGTCTTAAGTCCAGCCACTGCTGAAAATGAGGCTGAGTAGTGACTATACACACTTACTGCGCAAGTGAGAGTTTTTTTCAGCAATTCCTGTTTTTGTTTAACATTCTAGTAAATCTTCCCTTCACTCTCTCTAAAGCAATTATATCATTCCTGTAATATGGTGATCAGAACTGCGCACAATATTTCAATTGTGGCCTTGCTAGCTCTATTTCAAATAATGCCATAGAATCCTGTGCTCAAAAAATAAACTGGGCTCCATTTTAATGACAAATCAAAAGACAGTCTAGAATTCCCTCTATATTGCACTGAAATGCCAGCCTCAAAAGTTTCTGGAGTGAAGCTCTCTGATGTGACAGAGCTCCTTCAAAGCTCTCATTGACAGCAGCCTCAAATCTCACCAATAAATCTCACCATTTGCAGATATCACCCTTAGTTGCTGTTGCAAACTGCATACATTTTACAATATTCTAACATTTCAGAACTATCCAAAGCAACAGTGTCTTGGCAACTCCTCAGGCTGCCTGACAGCGATTACACCAGTGTTTTAAAGCATCCTAGTGTTCAATATTCCATAAATGTGTTTGCTTGGATACTTTGAGTTCAGCGATGTCCTAGTAATTTTGTTTAAATCATTCTCTACTAGTTTTTCACAAGTGAAATTTGGAAAGGTTCCAAGCGCTATTATTCTTTATCAACATTCAAACTACTTTATTAATTGCTCTGTAATTATTTGTATACATTGACATTTACTATGTACAGAATTGCACTGACCAATAGAAAAAATTAACTTCTTAGTCCAAATCCATAAGTACCTCTTTTACATTAACACTCACCCAATAAGCAACAGATCTTTAATACTAGACTCATCGATAAACTACCTTCAAACAATCAATAACTGAGGCCATGGACATCCTAGATCTTGCAGGACAAATGTACAACAACATTTAGGGTGTGCTGCCTGGCTGGATCACACTTTCCAAGAACAACTCCAGGATCATTTGGTGCCTTTCTTCCAACATTTTCAAACAAACTGAAATCTACAACCATTCCACAAATAAAAAATTGCAATTATAAAATAGAGAAAAATATCATTTTAATTGATACAGCAGGGTCAGCGTTTTTTTCTGTAAATTGACAAACGTCAGATTGTAGTATACTTTGAGTTCAGCACAGTCCTAGTAATTTTGTTTACATAATTCTAGACTAATTTTTCACCAGTAGAATATTTACAAGTAGTACAAATTTATAAGGCAAAATTAGCAACACTGTTACAAAACAATTCCTGAAGCATTAATGAATATTTCAGCATAAAATAAATTTACCTTCAAACACAGATGTAACACAGTATCTTCCTTGTAGATTCTTTTCCATGTATTCACAACTTCAGGAAGAAAAGACTTCACAATATACAGTTGACCTGGTTTCAGAATATCGAACTCTGCCCACGTGCATTCCACTTTTAAAGCTCGCCTCAATCCCCCTCCCATTTCTTCTTTACTTAAGAACTCAATCTTGGCACATCGTCCTTGTTGGGACCAGGATGACATGCTATTGTTCAAACTGATTGGTGAGCTCTCCTCCAGCCTATATATAGTCACAGGTTCACCTTCAATACAAAAGAAATGTGAAGTGTGAGGAAGTTTAGATCAGATCCATAATAGAACAGCGAAGCAGCAGGCAGCAACTTCCTTTGTCCGTTGTATCTCTCAAATACATTATGTGATCATTAGTTGCCTGAATGATCTACATTTGCTCCTCTGAACTGCAAGAAAACACACTTCAAAGAAAAAACTCCATCACATCAGTGCTACAGTGTTGAAATCAAGAATTTGCAGTGTCTGACTAAAACACATATTCCTCAGTATCCAAAAATCTGAATTTTGCATTTTGCTTCCAACACTGGCATGTAAACTCAAACATGATCCGTACTGTCTTTCCCCTATTCTTTTCACCTCTATGATTTAACACCATAACAAACAGGAGCAGGGCACTACCACATGGCCCACAATCCTGTCCTGCCATTCAAAAGCACCATTGTTGACACTGTCAACATTACTTTGTTGCCTGACTGTCATAACCCTTTGAGACTTTAGTGGTCCAAAAATCCCACTCTAGGAAACTGAAGATGAGATTAAGTTTAATGCATGGCTAGGAATCTGGTGCAGGAGGCAGACCTTTTAGATTCTTAGAACACATAACTCTGACTTGCCACAAATCTGGCTATCAAGACAGCTTCTTTGCAAGCGAACAAAGCAGAAACCAATATTACTGCAGCAAGTTACAGATAGTTCTGGGATAATGCACGTTTTGGCAGCATAACTTGGCTATAATGTTGCAGAAAAATTAGGGAACAGTATTTTGGAGAATGCTTATCTCCATTGGCAACAGCATGATTCCAATGGAGATCGATTCGCGCGTTTGCTCTGCACATGCGCCAGTGTCCGCACATGTGCGATGTCAGCGCTAAACTCTCCCTGCCATTCTATGCATGCGCCAATGTCAGCTGCCAACAGAGCAGTTGTCTGCAATAGGTACTGTGCAGAGAGCAGCTTTCTTACATTTTTAAAACAAAAGTACTGTGTTAAATTTACTTTTGTTTTGTTAATAAATATGATTTCAACCTTCATTCAGTCTGTGCAATACTTTGCATTTGACTTTTGGGTGATTTTTGAGCGATCATGAGTGATATTTTTTGCTGGTCTGCCCCAACCCCACTTTTCCCTTTGGTCTCATTATTTCTGTCAAGCAATTTTCTATTCAGCGAGGTTTCGCTGGAACACAATGATAATGTACAGGACAACTACCTGTAATCAGCACAATGGGACAGGATTCAAACTATCTTGTCACGGTGTTAAGCAACAAGATGTAGGGCTAAAATGTAGAAATAAGGTGTACACTAATAATCATAATAGTGTGGCAGGGGGCAGAACAGGTGAGAAGACAGAGGAGGAGTCAGATACCAAGGCCAGCAAGGCGAAGAGGAAGAGCAGATGGAGAGGTTACAGAGTACTGCAGGACTGGTGGTCTGAGGTGTGCTTGTTTTAATGTGGGAGTATGACAAGTAAGGTGGCTGATTCCAGAATTTGGATTAATGTATATAACTATGGTGTTGTAGCTCTTTCAGAGACTTGGTTGAAAGGAGGACATGGCAGCTCAACATTCCAGGATTCAGATGTTTCATGTATGATGGCGGAGGCTGGAAAACAGGTCAAAGAGTTACGTTACTGATTAGGGAAATGATCACAGCTGTACTGAGGGAGGATACTTGGACACTGGGCTCAGTGAGGCCATATGGGTAGAGCTCAGGAATAGGAACGGTGCAATCACTTTGATGGGATTGCACTACAAGCCTCCCAATAGCCTGCAGATGATAGAGGAACAGGAGTGTGGACAGTCTATGTATAAAAAAAGGTTATTGTGGTGGATGGTATAATTTCCCATATATTGACAGGGGCTTGACAGGGAATGGATTTAATACTTAGTTGGAGTCTTTTTTCCCCAGGGTAGAAATGTCAATTACTGGGGGACATACATTTGAGGTAAGAGGGGGTAAAAGTTTAAAAAGGAGATGAGAGAGGAAAGTTGTTTTTTTTCCACACACAGGGTGGTAAGTGCCTGGAATGCACTGCCAAAGAAGGTGGTGGAGACAGATAGAAAAGCAACATTTAAGGATTTGGAGGAGTCAGTGTTGGACTGGGTGAATAAAGTTAAAAACCACATCAACCTCCTGAAGAAACAGCAGCGCTTTGAAAGCTAGTGCCTCCAAATAAACCTGCTGGACTATAACCTGGAGTTGTGTGAATTTTAACGTTTAAGGAAGCACCTTGATAGACACATGAATACACAGGGAATAAACAGAAAAGCATGGGTAGAGGCAAAAGGTTTTTAGTTTAGAAAAGCATTACATGTCAGCACAGTCTTGGTGGGCTGAAGGGCCTGTTCCTGTATGGTACTGTTCTAACTACAGAATTTGGCAGAGATGGAGGAGCAGATTCACAAAAAATAACTGAGGGGTGAAGGAATGATACTTTAGAAAGTCCTTCTGACTCCTTTTCTTCTGACAGGAGAACGTTTTAGCCATGAATTAATGTGCTTGAAGCTTTGTTGCCACTATTTTTCCTACTTCTCCCTAACAAGGTTGATAGCTCCACTTTCCCCACATTATATTAGATTTGTTGCCTATATGTCCACTCACCTCTGCAATTTGTAGACCAGGGTCCTCCTTACACTGTACTTTCCTCTTTAGTTTCATATTATCAGCAAACGTGAATAATGTCAAACTCTCCAACCCCAAATCTAGCTCATCAATACAGATTATAAACCATTTGTAAATAGCTGAGGCCCAAGCACTAATTCCTGGGACACTCCACCAATAATGACTTGCAGCCTGAAAATTAGCTAGTTACTCATCCTCCTGCATTTTCATTAAATGATCCTCACATATTGCATCATGAGTCTCATGCATCAAGGCTTCACTTGTTAAAACTTGCCCACGTTTCCTTATTTCTATGAAGTGAACTTAAGTTTTAAGATATCAATGATTAGATTAGATTAGATTAGATTACATTACATTACAGTGTGGAAACAGGCCCTTTGGCCCAACAAGTCCACACCGACCCGCCGAAGCGCAACCCACCCATACCCCTACATTTACTCCTTACCTAACACTACGGGCAATTTAGCATGGCCAATTCACCTGACCTGCACATCTTTGGACTGTGGGAGGAAACCGGAGCACCTGGAGGAAACCCACACAGACACGGGGAGAACGTGCAAACTCCACATAGTCAGTCGCGGGAATTGAACCCGGGTCTCAGGCGCTGTGAGGCAGCAGTGCTAACCACTGTGCCACCGTGCCGCCCAAGGATAAGGATAAATCAGGACCTTGTAGGAAGCTACTAAATTGGGGGAGGGCAAATTACATCAATATTAGGCAGGGGTTAGGGAGTGTTAATTGGGAGCTGCAATTATTGGGCAAGTCCACATGTGGCATGGGCAAGTTGTTTAAAGATCTACTGATCAGAGTTCAGGACTGGCATGTTCCAGTAAGAAGAAAAGACAAGGATGGAAAGGTAAGGGACTCTTGAATAACAAGGGATATTATGAATTCAGTTAAAGGGAAAAAGAAGCACATGTAAGGTTTAGGATGTCAAAAACTGGACAGGGCCTGTGAAGAATATAAAGAAAGCTTGAAAGAACTCAAGCAGGAAATTAGGAGAGCAAGAAGGAGCCATGAAATGATCTTGGCAAGTAGGGTGAAAGAGAATCCCAAGGCATTCTGTACATGCATTAAAAACAAGAGGATAACTAGGGAGAAGGTAGGACTACTCAAGGATAAAGGAGAGAACTTGTGCTTGAGATCCTAAATGAGTACTTTCTGTCAGTATTTACCCAGGAGAAGGACGATTGAGAGATTTGTGTGGATCGTGCTAATATGCTTGGACATTTTGAGATCAAGAAAGAAGTGGTGTTGGGTCTCTTGAAGAGCATTCAGGTGGATAAGGCCCCAAGGCTCAACGGTCTCCCTCAGGTTTTAGATTAGATTCTCTCCAGTGTGGAAACAGGCCATTTGGCCCAACAAGTCCACACCGACCCTCTGAAGATAATCCACCCAGATCCATCTCCTGTGACTAATGCACCCAATACTATGGGCAATTCAGCATGCCCAATTCACCTGACCTGCACAGGTTTGTGACTGTGGGAGGAAACCGGAGCACCTGGAGGAAAGCCACGCAGACACGGGGAGAATGTGCAAGCTCCACATAGTCACCTGAAATAGAATCAAACCCGGCTCCCTGGCTCTGTGAGGCAGCAGTACTAACCACTGAGCCACCGTGCCACACCTAACATTTATATCTAACTTTCACATTTCTCTAAAGTTAAAATGTTCCAACTTGACAACATCACAACTATTAGCAAATTGCAATTGCTAGGGCAACAGAGGAGACCTGAGAGCCAATCTGTGACATCACCCTCTAAAACATCAATGGCTCGTAGTTCTCTCAGAATGAAATCCTTCACTGGCAGCATCAATCAATCATGTAATGCCTCTTTTCCAATTTAGCCAAGGCCTCTTTGTCCTTATTGACAGAGGCAAGAGGGGATTGCTAGGACCTTCTCAAAGATCTTTGTATCCTCAGTAGTCACTGGAGGGGTCCCGGAGAATTGGTGATCAACTAATGTTCCTCTATTCAAGAAAGAAAATAGGAATAACCCAGGAAACTACAGACTAGTGAGTCTTACATCGGTGGTTGGGAAGCTACTAGAGACAATTCTAAAGAATAGGATTTACGCACATTAGGAAAAACATGGCCTAATCAGGGACAATCAGCATGGCTTTGTGCAGGGTAGGTCACGTCTTTCTGACTTGATTGAATTTTTTGAGGTGACAAAGGTGATTGATTAGCAAAAAGCAGTTGTCTACTTGGACTTTCGTAAGGCTTTCAACAAGGTCCCTCATGGTAGGTTCATCCAGAAGATTAAGATACATAGGATCATGGTGACTTGGCTGCATGGATTCAGAATTGGCTTGCCTAGAGGAGATAGAGGGTAGTGGCGGAAGGGTGTTTTTCAGGCTGGAGGTCTGTGACTAGTGGTGTTCTGCAGGGATCCATACTGGGACCTCTTTTTTTTGTGATATATGAAAGAAAATGTAGATGGGTGGGTTAGTAAGTTTGCAGACGATACAAAGATCGGTGGAGTTGGGAATAGTATAGGAGGTTATCAAAGGGTACAGTAGGATATAGATCAGTTGCTGAAATGGGTGGAGAGATGACAGATAGAGTTTAATCTGTGTGAATTGCTGCACTTTGGGGAATCAAATGTTAAGGAAACAGTATACAGTTAATTGCAGGACTCTGAACAGCATTGATGTATAGAGGGATCTTGTGGTTCAAATCCATAGCTCTCTGACAGTGGCCATGCAGGTAGATAGGCTGGTAAAGATGATATATATGGCATGTGTGCCTTTACTGAATTGTGTACAAGAGTCAGAATAATATGTTGCAGCTTTATAAGACTTTGGTTAGGTCACAATTAGAGTACTGAGTTCAATTCTCATCACCGCATTCCAGGAAGAACGTGGAGGCTTTGGAGAGGGTGCAGAAGAGGTCTACCAGGATGCTGCCCGGATTAGAGGATATGGACTATAAGGAGAGGCTAGAAAAACTTGGCTTGTTTTCTCTGGAGCAGCAGAGACTGAGGGGAAACTTGATAGGTGTTCATAAAATTATGAAATGCATAGATAGTGTTGACAGTCAGAATCTTTTTTCCCAAAGTTGAAAGGTCTAAATTCAGGGGACATACATTTAAGGTGAGGGGGGAAATGTTCAAAGGAGATATGAGAGTGGTAAGAGCGTGGAACATGCTGCCAGGGGTAGTGGTGGAGCCAGATACGATAGGATTGTTCAAGAGACTTTTAGATAAGCAGATGAATATGCAAAGAATGGAGGGATATGGACCAAGGGCAGGCAGAAGGGATTAGTTTAATTTGGCGTTATGTTTGGCACAACATCATGGGTCAAAGAAACCCATTCCTGTGCTGTACAGTTCTATGTTCTTTGAGATACATTATTTAAATAGTGTGTACACTTCAATTCCAGTAGATGGTGCTATAATCTGAATTTGTACAGCACTGACTGGTAAGGTTAACTTAAATAAAATGATAGACCAACCATCCACATGTTTTCCACATACTCTTGAACCATGCTAATCACATTTCACAATACTGTGTTTGAAATTCAATTCAATTGCACAAAAAAAATTATTTTCATAACTCAGATCTATTTTGTCCAATGTCTCAGTGGGATCACCCTATGAACAAAAGATATCTCTAACCTCACCTGGTATAAACAAAGAGCTGATTAAGGCATTCTGTGAAGTAGAATTTGAATAATTTGAATAATTTATTCCATAATTTAAATATTTGCGTATCTTGGTCTCCTGCACATTTAACAAGAGTTTAACATGTCTGACTTCAGGAAATTGAAAACAGCTCCTGAGTTAGTAGAGAACAGTCAAACACACACCAGAAAGAGAAGTCCAGACACATGATAGATATAAGTAAATGAAAGAAATATGAAGCAATGGATTTTAATAGAAATAATGAGATGACAGTAACAAATTCAATAACTGAAAAGGGGTGTGCCTCAGGTGGAGTCTGCACAATTCTATATATTTGGAGCGCATCAAAGGCTTAGAAAAAGGGGAGGAGAGGTTTTATTAGAGCAACACCAGGGATGGACGTCAGTTACATGGGTACTAGAAAAGTTGGAGTTGTTCTCTGCATAAAAAACGTCAAACAGAAGATTTAACAGAAGGGTTCAAAAATCATGAAGGGTTTTGATAGAGTAAATGAGGGAAATGAGTTTTCTCAGGGAAAAAAAACTATCAGCATAGTGCAAGGCAAACAATACTGGCCTTGATGGTAATACACTGTACAGCAATGCTTTAGAGAGCTGATGTGCTATACCTTGAATTGTGAAATCAAGGGATTCATATCTAACAATCCCTACATATTGAAGGAGGTCTCTGTGCGTTACTGGGAGTGAAATCCGACAAGATCCTTCAATAAAGACGAGACAGCAATTTCCTACTATCTGGTCACCGTGGTAATGCAGATTAGAAAAGATGTCCATTGCATGTAACCACTACACATTCCAGAGTATAAAAAAAAGTTACAAATGGACTACAAAAAAAAATTATAACTAGTGGCAGCACACTGCAAACCAATAAATGAGCAACGCAACTGAAGCCTGCTTGAGAAGGAGAATTAGAAGGAAATAGAAAACTAACAGGTCATATTTAATATTTTAAGAGGAACTAAGGTTTGCTATGTAGAAATCTTAAGACTGCAGTTGATTATTCCAAGATACTTTGATAAAAGTTATTTCCATGTAGTACAACTGTGAAGAAAGTTAATTTTACATATATTTAACAGAAGATGTTGAATATGGAGCAGTAGAATGTGTTAGCTGAACAAATGGCCAAACACAATATAATCTCATTAAAACATTCATTCTGACTGGATTCAATACTACCTATACTCACCTCTGTTTGGGAGGGGAGTAAATGGAATGCTCTGAGAAAGCCTCATCAAATTATTCCTCTCAACAGCTGTTAAAAAGAAAGATACACGTATCTCATTAGCCAATTTATTGAGGCATCTTTCATGAGATGTGTTTTTTAAAATATTTATCTTGCAATTCTGACCTGAGTAATAGTAATTGACATCCAGTACAGGCTTGAAAGGAGATCCGATCACTGAGATAGAAATTAAAAATAAGATTAAATCTTTTGAAATAAAATTAAACGGAATTCTTACAACAGAAGGGAGTATCATTTTGATAAAAACATAGAAAACAGGTGCAGGAGTAGGCCATTCAATCATTTAAGCCTGCATTACCATTCAATATGATTGTGGCTGACCATGCAATTTCAGCATCCCACTCCCACTTTCCATACCCTTCAATCGTTTTAGTCACAAAGGCAACGTCCAGCTCTCTCTTGAATATATCTAACGAACTGACTCCAACAGCTTTCTGTGGGAGAGAATTCCAAAGGTTCACAATTCTCTGAGTGAAGAAATTTTTCATTAACTCTGTCCTGAATAGCTTATTCCCTTATTCCTACATGGTGACCCCTCATTCTGGACTTCCCTAATACTGGGAATATTTGTCCCACACCTAGCTTGTCTGGTCCTATCAGAATTTTATATGTTTCTATGAAACTCCCCCCTCATTCTTCTAAATTCCAGTGAGTACAAGCCCAGTCAATCCAGTCTTTCTTTGTGTGTCGGCCACCCTAGGGATCAGTCTGATGAACCTTCGCTGGACTCCCTCAATAGCAAGAATGTCCTTCCTCAGACTAGGAGACCAAAACTGCACACAGTACTCAAGGTGTGGCCGCACCAATACTCTGTACATTTCTATTGCATCATTTTTCTATAAATACTAATTAGGGACATATGAAACAGGATTATCATCTTCTCTGAAGAATTCTCCAAAAATATTGTTTTGTTGCAAATCAAAAGCCAATATATTGTTCAATATTTTATAAAAGCATTGAAAATGTAATTTTATCTCACCTCCCATCTTCTTGTGTCTTGGATGAGATTGATGAGGATTGTAAAAGTGTTGTGCTAAAACAAATGGACAACATTAAGACACAAATATATGAAACAGCTACTCTCAACAGTCAAAGAGAGAGGGGACACAAAATCCCAAGACTGCATTAAAGCCACTTATTTTAAAATGATACACATTTTGAATTTCTTGCATGTGATTTAGTACAATATTGTTAAATAGGTTTCTATATCGATACCAAAGTAACCTGTAATTTCTAAGGAGCAATGAGACAGAAACTTAATAGTGTTCATTTTGCAGTTGAGGCCAGAACTTACTGTTTTGACATGCATTTGAACATGAGGGAACAAGAGAGAAAAAGTATCAGTGGGTTTGTTGTAAAGTTAACTCTTGTAGGTTTCCATGCTGGTCCTGTACAAATACTTCAAGTGTTGCTCCACATTCAAAGCTGATTTTAAACATACTATGCATGTAATGAGGGCAGATAGTTATGCCAAACAACCTGGATATACAGAATGACCCATCTGAAATGGGTTTTGCCTGCATAGGACAAGTCAGTTATGCAGAAAGAGAGCTGCAATATTAAACATAGCTGATGAAAGAAATAAGATTTAAGGTGCTTATAAAGGTCTTGTTCCAAAATTCACTCCAAAAGGAATGCAATTATGCCTTTTTGACAGAGTACATTCACTTAAGATGCAGTAAACAGATTGTAAAGAGCTTAGCTGTTAAAGGCTCATTGGAATTAAGTCTTCGGGTTTATGCTAAATTTGAAATATTACTACAATGTTATTTCACTTATGAAAATCAACTTGAACTCAACACAATGAGCATCAACATATTTAACATTTGTTAAAATGTGGTTCATGCGCACAAAACAGCTTGGGCAGTAAAACAAGGTGTGCCCTATAGATCAACGTGCCATTTAAACCTTCAAAATGAAACATGTGAAAGCCAAACGCCAAGGCTCATAGCCTTGTGACAGTGTATTAGAACAAAATACTTTGCATTTTTAAAATGTTAGTTTTTGGAAAACGTGACATAAAACCGAACTGAAACGTAAAGTCTTACCATTTAAGGCATCTTCACCAACAGCCCTGAAATACAGAAGTTAACAGTTTTGGTTTTACATTTTTTTTTTGGCCAGATACAATTTATATTGAATCCATCCTGTAAACATATAAAAACATATTATCCAATACAAGTTAATTCACTAACAATAGAAATCAGTCTTACTCATACTGAAGTTTAATACACTTGATGTTATGCATTAACTTGGAACACAAATGTGAGGTGTGTCATTAGACATTTTTCACTGTACTATGTTTGTGCCATTGAAAAGATTAGTCCTTTATATTATAACAACTGCCGGTCTCCTGCCGTGCCGGTCAGGGCGGCACGGTGGCACAGTGGTTAGCACTGTTGCCTCTCAGTGCCAGAGACCCGGGTTCAATTCCCGCCTCAGGCGACTCACTGTGTGGAGTTTGCACGTTCTCCCCGTGTCTGCGTGGGTTTCCTCCGGGTGCTCCGGTTTCCTCCCATGTGCAGGTCAGGTGAATTGGCCATGCTAAATTGCCCATAGTGTTAGGTAAGGGGTAAATGTAGGGGTATGGGTGGGTTGTGCTTCAGCGGGTCGGTGTGGACTTGTTGGGCCGAAGGGCCTGTTTCCACACTAATGTAATCTAAAAAAAATCTAAATCTAATCCTTTTCAGAAGGAGTAGATCCTATTTAAATGAAATGTTTTGGCACTGCAGCAACTAAATAATAAATAGTCTTGTTCTTGTATTTTTAAAAATGTTCTTTTAAAAAAGTTTTTTTTGGATATTACAACAAACACAAAACACAACAATTCACAACAGTACAAAGAAGCCCACTAATTGCATAAATAAATAAATAATTTAAAAACCATGATAGTAATACTAATGATAATAATATGGCTCTGTGAAACAAAGTAATAGCCCTGAATCATCAAGAACATAAATTTATACATATTCATGTGTTCATAATTCCTCCTCTGTGGATACCAGAGTCATAAAACAGAATCGTCATGACTATATAAAGGCCCTTACTAGTGTGCCAGACACATCTGTGCCCAGGTCCAACAAGGGCCACCACGTTTTATAGAAATTTTCTGTTTCATGGTGCACCATGCTTGCGAGAAAATCCAAAGAGATGTGCTCCATGACCAGCTTATGCCAACCTGACAACCCTGGGGGATTTCCAGCCACCCATCCTAACAGGATGTTCTTTCTTGCACAAAAAGTGAAGATACGGAATAGCTTTTTTGTTGTATGCATCTAAAGGAGGTACAGTACCTAAGCCAAGAAGAGATAACAACTCCATCTCCATCTGTCCCTAAGACCCTCTCTATTTCATCTGCCACAGCACTCCAGTATGCCTCAAGCCTGTGGCAAGACCAGAGACAATGAGTGAGAGTGCCCGTACTCATTTTGCACTTGGGACATATTGAAAATACTCCCACTTTAAATTTTGAGACACAATCTGGAGCCAAGTGGACCCTGTGGAGAAATTCAATTGCAAGGCATGGGTCCTATTGCAAATCGAGATCCTTCTTGCATTTTCTAAGATATCCTCCCATGCCTCAGAGGAGACCTTCAACACTAGTTCTCTCTCCCATACCTTACAAACCACTCGGTCTCGTCTGGGAGCCTTCTCCCAGCAGGTGATAAAGAGTGCTGATAGAAAGTGTACTTTTAGCACTAAGCACCCTCTTCTCTATGTCGGATCTATAAAAGAGTCAATTAGGACTGTAGTTCTTTTTTGAATATAACCCCAGATTTGGAAAAGATCACATCTCGAGCTATCAATGAGTCCCCTCAAACAGGGCACCCAGGCAAGTCACAACCCTAGCTGCCCAAAGTTTAGACCCCAGGTCCATTTCCCCAGCTGAAAACCTGACATACCAACTATAGGCGTCAAAAAAATGTTTTAGCAATTAGCGAGTTTTTGAGAATATTTGTAGCTCAGGTTGAGGTTCTAGATGTAAGTTTGCTTGCTGAGCTAGGAGGTTCGTTTTCAGATGTTTTGTCACGATACTAGGTAACATAATCAGCGAGCCTGTGGTGAAGAGCTGGTGGTATGGCCCACTTTTTTTGTATGTTAGTTTCCTTGGGTTGATGATGTCATTTCCTTTGATGATGTCATTTCCTGTTCTTTTTCTCAGGGGGTGATAAACAGGATCCAAGTCAATGTGTTTGTTGAGAGAGTTCCGGTTGGTGTGCCATGCTTCTAGGAATTCTCATGGGTGTCTCTGTTTGGCTTGTCCTCGGATGGATGTGTTGTCCCAGTCGAAGTGGTGTCCTTCCTCATCTGTATATAAAGACACGAGTGAAGAGTGGGTCATGTCTTTTTGTGGCTAGTTGATGTTCATGTATCCTGGTGACTAGTTTTCTGCCTGTTTGTCCAAGGAAGTGTTTGTTACAATTCTTGCAAGGTATTTTGAAATGACATTAGTTTTGCTCATTGTCTGTATAGGGTCTTTCAAATTCATTAGTTGCTGTTTTAGTGCGTTGGTGGGTTTGTGGGTTACCATGATGCCAAGGGGTCTGAGTAGTCTGGCAGTCATTTCCGAGATGTCTTTGATGTAGGAGAGTGGCTTGGGTTTCTGGACGCCTTTTGTCTGCTTGTTGGATTTGTTGCTGAGAAATCGGTGGATCGTGTTCATTGGATACCCAATTCTTTTTGAATACACTGTATAGGTATAGTGTATTCAAAAGGAACAGGTGTTTTTGGCATCATAGTAGCCCACAAACCCACTAACACACTACAACAGCAAATGAACTTGAAAGACCCTATGCAGACAACAAGCAAAACTCATTTACAAAATATCTTGCAAGGACTATAACAAACACTACATTGGATAAACAGGCAGAAAACCAGCCACCAGGATACATGAACATCAACTAGCCACAAAAAGACATGACCCACTCTCACTAGTATCCTTACATACAGATGAGGAAGGACACCACTTCGACTAGGACAAGCCAAACAGAGACACATGCGGGAATTCCTAGAAGCACGGTACTCCAGAGCTCTATCAACAAACACATCGACTTGGATCCCATTTACCACCACCCCCCAACCCAGAGAAAAGAAAAGGAAATGACATTACCAACCCAAGGAAACCTAAACTACACAAATAAAAAGCAGTCCATACCACCAGTACTTCACCGGAGGCTCGCTAATTATGTTACCTAGTATGGTGACAAAATGTCTGAAAACGAACCTTCTAGCTCAGTGAGCAAACTTACATGTTTTAGCCATATTGCTCTCACTCTGTCGCATTGCCCTCCATGCTTTAACAGTATTAATAACTATTGGGCTATGGTAATATTCCTTAACTGTCCTCCTTTTGTTCAAGAACAGCAAGATAGTAAGAGGACATCTTGCCTGAGATGCTTCAATGTCTAACCATAGTGAGCGAGGGTCCCCCAGGGCCCAGTAACTCATGTAAGATAGCAACAAGCTTAATTGATAGTTGTTGATATCTGGGAGGTCCACTCCTCCCAGTCTATGGGGTAGCTGCAGTTTAGTCAGTTTAATAAGGAGCTGCTTGTGACATCAGATAAAAGAACTGAACTAGCCATTCAGTCTCCTGAATATTTGTTTAGTAAAGATCAAGGGGAGCATTCACATAGGGTACAGGCGGCGGGAGAGAATATTCATTTTATCGAGGGCTATCCGACCAAGAGATCGGAAGCGCCTCCCATCTTTGAAGGTGTTGTTTAATTCTATCCAATAAATGGGCACAATTGGTTTTAAATAGCCGATCAAAAACAGGAGTAATGACAATACCTAAGTACAGAAAGCCCTCCTGTGACCATCTAAAGGGAAATCAAAATTCATCCTCAGGGCCAGGCATTTGCAGCAGGCCACCCATGGGCATGGCCTCGGATTTCGAAAAGTTGATCTTGTAACCTGAGAAACCGCCAAACAAATTAATGCATTGTATCAGATGAGGTCCCGATACTGTTGGGCTTGACAAAAAGACAATAACATCATCTGCATACAATGCAACCTTATGCGACTTTGTTCCCACTTATGGAGCAGATATATTGGGATCCCTACATTTGGCCTCTGCCAGTGGTTCAATCATCAATGTGAAAAGCAACGGTGATAGGGGCAGTCAACAGGGCTGTTCCCTAAGGATATTAAAATTGCTTGACCACCCACCATTTGTGAGAACCATGGCCAGACAGTCACTATAAAGAATGTTTACTGCTCTGATAAAGACCTCACCCAAGCCAAATCGCTTTAAAAGTATAAAAAAAAGTCACTCAACCTGATCAAATGCCTCCTCTACACCTAAAGAGAGGTCACTAATCCCTACAATGACCATTGCTGACATACTTGGATCACATTAAGTAACCACTTGACATCATTAGAGGATCTGCGGTCCTTTGTAAAACCAGTCTGATCCTCCTTAATACAGGGTAGCACAGTTTCCAGCCTCAGTGCAAGAGTCTTAGATAAGATTTTGAAATTGACATTCAGATGTGACTTGGGTCTAGAAGCACATTCCTCCAGGGCCCTCCTTTTTTTTTAAAAGGATAAGAGAGATGTTTGCCTCTCAAAGATGGTGGGAGGAGGCCACTACTGTATGAATCATTAAACATACTAAGCATTGGTCTTGACAATATACTTTTAATTTCCTTATAAAATTCATGGAGGAGCTGTCTCACAGCCTCCTGCACTGACAATGGGGCATTAAGGAGAGACTCTTGTTCAGGGATCACACCATGGAGAGCCAGATACAAAAAAAAATACTCCATTCTAGCCCATTCACCTTCACAACTTTCAGACCGGTACAGTTCAGAACAAATTTCCAAAATGCCGCATTAATCCTTTCAAAATCACTGGTAAGGTTTCCAGTACTTTCCATGATCAAAGTGATGGCTTGAGGAGCACTCCTTTTCCTGGCAAGATACGCTAAGTACTTCCCTGTTTGTCACCATGCTCAAACATTTGTTTTGCAAAAGTAAGCTCCTTTATAGCTGTCCATGCGAGCATGGAGTTCAATGTGGACCCGAGTGCTGTGATCCTCTGTAATTTAGCCAGCAAGGGCCTATCAAAGTATGCCTTCTCAGCTGCCTTCAACCATGTTTCGAGCAAGCATTGCTGCTCACCCTTCTGCTGTTTCTTACTGGCAAAATAGGAAATAATTAACCCCTGGCACAGGCTTGAGCAGTTTCCCAGAGAACGGATGGATTACTGGTCGAGCCTGAATTAATGTCAGAAAATCCCTGAATTCATTGGAAAAGTACTCAATAAACGGCTATCCTTAAGAATGCAGGGATTCATTCGCCAGTACCCCAAACCTAGTACAGTATCCTTATTCTTAACTATCACGTACACTGGGGTATGAACAGAGACAGTAATGTTGTCAATTGCACATGATACCAACGAGCCCAAATGCGCTGCGGAAGTCAAGAGGAGATCAATCCTGATATGACATTTGTGCAGATTGGAAAAAGAATGCAAAATCTCTGCCTGTAGGGTGAAGGCATCTCAAGACATCCACCAGTCCTAGTTCAACACACAAATCCATTAGTTGCTTAGATCGTGATAATGATATCGGAGGGCCTTTAGGCAATCTGTCTACCATAGGATCTATTAGTCAATTAAAATCCCCCGCTACATTCATATGGCAAGATGCAAGACTCATCAATTTAGAAAGTGTGTCTACCAGGAGCCCAAGAGGGTGGACTGGGGGACAGTAAACGTTTAAGATCCCATATTCTTCCCTATTTACCAAGGCTTTAAGAATTACACATGTTCTGTGTGTCTTTAATACACTCTAACAACTTAGATGGGAGATTCTTCCAAACAAGTATGGCTACTCCCTATTCCTGGCATTCAAAGGTGAGAAATAAACCCAGTCATACCCATTCTGCTGCAGTTTAAAATGTTCTGCATCATCTAGATGTGTCTCCTGCAATAAGTATTGGGTACAGGAGTTGGGAGGTCATGTTGCGGCTATACAGGACATTGGTTAGGCCACTGTTGGAACATTGCATGCAATTCTGGTCTCCTTTCTATCGGAAAGATGTTGTGAAACTTGCAAAGGTTCAGAAAAGATTTACAAGCATGTTGCCAGGGTTGGAGGATTTGAGCTATAGGGAGATGCTGAACAGGGTGGGGCTGTTTTACCTGGAGCGTCGGAGGCTGAGGGGTAGCCTTATAGAGGTTTACAAAATTATGAGGGGCATGGATAGGGTGGATAGGGTAAATAGGCAAAGTCTTTTCTCTGCGGTCGGGGAGTCCAGAACTAGAGGGCATAGGTTTAGGGTGAGAGGGGAAAGATGTAAAAGAGACCGAAGGGGCAACTTTTTCACGCAGAGAGTGGTACATGTATGGAATGAGCTGCCAGAGGAAGTGGTGGAGGCTGGTTCAATTGCAACATTCAAGAGGCATCTGGATGGGTATATGAATAGGAAGGGTTTGGAGGGATATGGGCCGGGTGCTGGCAAGTGGGACTGGATTGGGTTGGACCAAAGGGTCTGTTTCCATGCTGTATATCTCTATGACTCTATCAGAAACTGATTATAACAAATTCTGTTCAACTTGAAGGTGAGTATTTGTGCTGTGTAGGTGCAGCACATGACGTCAGACTGAACTATTTTCATGAACAGATGCTGTATCAGTAAAATTACAGATTCTGATCTGGGGATGAAAATGTATTTTTAATTTCAATTCTTCAAGCATGATTACAGAAAATACTATAATTAAGAAAACTAAATCTAGCTTGGATCAATTATTTTCCCTGAAATGATAGAACTTCTCATTTCCAGTGTTAAACAGCATAGCCCTAATAACTAAATTATGCAAGAAACAAGAGTAGGCCATTCAGCCTCCTGAGTCTACTCGTCATTTAATGAGATTATCGATGATCTGATTGTAATCTCAAATTTGCATTCCTACCAAGTCCAGATAGCTTTTCACCCCTTTCCTTAACAAGAATCATAAGACCATAAGACATAGGAGCGGAAGTAAGGCCATTCAGCCCATCGAGTCCACTCCGCCATTCAATCATGGCTGATGGACATTTCAACTCCACTTACCCGCATTCTCCCCATAGCCCTTAATTCCTTGTGACATCAAGAATTTATCAATTTCTGCCTTGAAGACATTTAGTGTCCCAGCCTCCACTGCACTCTGCGGCAATGAATTCCACAGGCCCACCACTCTCTGGCTGAAGAAATGTCTCCGCATTTCTGTTCTGAATTTACCCCCTCTAATTCTAAGCTTGTGCCCATGGGTCCTAGTCTCCTCGCCTAACGGAAACAATTTCCTAGCGTCCACCCTCTCCAAGCCATTATTATCTTGTTCTGTCTTAAAAATATTCCAAGACACGACTTCAATGCCTATTCAGAGTGTTTCAAAGATTCACCACCCTGAGGGGAAGAAATAAATCACCTCAATCAAGTGACTCCTTATTTTTAAACAATAATTCCTACATCTACATTCTCCCATAGAAGATAACATCCTAATCATATCTACCATCACATTCCTTCATGATTTTATGTTTCAAACAAGTCACCTCTTACTCCTCTGAACTTCAACTGATTTAAGCCATTCTTCATAACTGCCTCCTTGTATCCTTTTTAAAATAAGTTAACCAATACTGTATATGGTACTCCAGATGTGGTCACAACTGAAGCATACCTGCCTCCCTTCTGCATTCAAATCCACTGAAGATTGCAAAGACTATGTTTATGCTTTAGGCTGTGAAAGTATGAAAAATTACTGCTTTGGACCCAGGGACTGTACAAAACAATTTTGTGTTTTATAAAAAGGCAAACAGAGCTCATTGCATTTTGTATCTACAATGTTGCTTTGTTCAAGCAGTGACGGAGAAGGTTAGAGTCCTCAGTTCTAAGTGTGTGTGTCTCAGACATTTGCCCAGTGACAAATGTTTGACTGGTTTTTCAACCAGGAGCAGTTGTGCGTGTTTCGGAGCACTCACCATGGTAACAATTTTTTGATTGAGCAAGTAGCTACAGCTTTGTGTTCGGACAATACAGCTTGAAGGAGCAAACATCTCACTCTTGCCCTTCTATGACTGGCAAAGTCAAAAGAAAATCCCAAGTCGCACGTTACTTTCCTGCTCTCTCTCTCTTTCTGCAAATTCCCTTCTTGAAAGGCAAAAGGGAAAACCAGCAAACACACAGAGGCAAATTGAACAAAAATTGAGAACTGATATGTCCACAAGCTTGGATCCTCAACAGAAAATTCAGAATAACCAGAAGAGAATGGACAGAAAACATCCGATTGACATTTGTCATCTAGACAGTGCCAGACTGTGCTTCACTGACACTTTTTTTGTTTCTTTTCCACCCATAACAGTTGTGTCTTGTCTGGTTTCTTTATATATTTATACCTCTGTGGGATTTTTTTTAAAAAAGGAGAAAAGTTATAAATTACTAATTTATATTTCTTTCCTGCCACAGGCTGAAATCAAATTTCAACGAACAGTTGTTTCCTTGCTAAGTACGAAAACCTGAGTGTTTACTTTTAATCTGGGTTTGGCAGTCAGATAAATTGGACAGTTTAGATAACGTGGTTAAATCTTTTCACATTTGTGATGACTCCAGGAATATGGGGTTTGATTTCCAGTGCACGATTCCAGTGTGCTGTGACAGCAATATTCTATTAGTTTTTGTAATTACTTGCTGTACCTGCACACTAGCCTTTTGAAATTCATGCACAAGGACATTCAAACCCCTCTGTATCTCACACCACGTGAGAATGTTTCTTTTGCATTCTCCCTGCCAAATTGTACCATTTCATACTTTCCCATGTTATACTTCATTTATCGCTTCTTTGTCTGCTCATTTAATCTATACCTTTTGATGCCTCCTCATGACTGCTTCATAACTAACTTCCCTACCCACATTTGTTTCACAAATTGACAACCAATCCGTCCATCTCTTCTTGCAGGTTATTTATAAAAATTGTAAGCAGTTGAAGTCTTAGCATTGGTCCCTGTGATGTACTACTTGTTACATCTTGCCAACTTGAAAAAGACCAATTTATGCGAACTCTCTTCTTCCGGTTAGCCAGCCAATCTTGTAACATGCCAACAGGCTGCCTCCAACCATGAGTGCTTATTTTCCACATAACTTTTGATATGGCACTTTATCAGATGCCTTCTTGAAACCTTTTAAGTAATAAAGGACATTCACATTTTATCCATAGCACATGTTAATTTGTCAAAGAACTGTAATTGATTGGGTAAACAGGATTTCCTCTTCACAAAATCATGTTGACTCTACCTAATTACCTTCATTTTTTTTCTAAGCACCTTGCCATTTCCACTAAAATAGAAAGCACATTCCCAAAACAGACGTTAAGCTAACTTGAAAATAGTTTCCTTCTTTCAGCTTTTTTGAATAAAGAAGTTACATATGCTACTTCCAATATACTGGGACCTTTCCCATGTCTAAGGACTTTTGGAAAATTAAAATCAGTGCATCAACTATCCCATAGCTATTTCTTTATTGTCGCAGGATTAAGTCCATCAGGACACTTGAGTGTCTGCAGCTCCAAATTCAGTATCACTTCCCTGATGTTTGTAAATATCTCAGTTACAACTGCTTGTGGGATGTTGTATCCATTACAGTGAAGACTGGTGCAAAACACTTGCTGAATTCATCTGCCTCCTTATTTTCCATTACTAATTATCCATTTGCATGCACTGCAGGACCAATGCTCACTTATTTTTCAAATATTCCTATAAACCCTTGCTTTTATTTTTACATTTCTGGCAAGCTTTCTCTTATATTCTCACTTTTCACACTATTAGCCTGAGTCATCTTCTAAAAATTCTGTTCAATGTTCAAGCTATCAACAAAATGAGTGTTAAATGTTGCATATCAGCAAACAAAAATGTTCAGTGATATTAATGCGGTCATCAGGTAAGGATAAGAAATTCATTTAGACGGTAAATAGGGACCATTGCAGTACATCTGGGTGAATTCAAATTGTACAGTAAAATTGTAAGTTAAAACTATAAAAGGTAAATCCAGTCAATGATGTACACTGCTACAAATTACCATTCCATTCACTTACATTTGACAACTGGTTGCAATTTGTCTGTCTTCAAGACGGTCCTACAAATAGAAAAAGCATGCTCATGTTATATACAAATATGTTAGCATTGTGTGTTCTTTAGAACCTTGTTCACATCTGGTGTGAAGCTTACATGATAACAAAAGGTCAATCACGAAATCAGAAATCTGGAAGAATAAACATAAACCAAAGCAATCTGAGGCATCTTCCTTTTGTTATTTCCCTTCCCTCTTCTTTGTTTAAGAGCAGTTCATCTAAAATATATTCCTGGGTAATCTTTCATCAAAGCTGTAAAATGAATATTTTCTCCACCAAAGCTGCCTTATCTGCAGACTGTTTTCAGCACTTTGTATGTTAGTTCATTTTTCAACTTGTTGAAACTTGCAAGCAAGAATGCAGTGTTTACGAGATTAGATGTTTGCTTTCCTGCATCTGAATATAATTTCTGTAAAGCACTGCCACTCAACACTGTTACAATCTCAGCTGATGTCAATACTGGACAAGTCAGATTCCAGACAGAAACATGGCTTGTTAGATCCTAACCTTGCTTCTTTTTATACTGAGGAGGCAACACACTCACAAATGTCTGCATTATACTTTTACCACAAAGAATAAAACATTGTTTAAACAAGAAAAAAAACATGAGCAAGATGATCAAAGTGCTAGAGAAAGTCAATAGGTCTTGTAGCATCTGTGGAGAAAGAAACTGAGTTAGCGTTTCATAGTCATATGACACAGAAACAGATCCTTTGGTCTAACTCGTCCGTGCTGAACAGGTTACCCAAACTAAAGCAGTCCCACTTGCCTGTGTTTGGCTCATATCCTTCGAAACCTTTCCTACTCACTTGCCTATCCAAATCAAATCCAATGTTTCTTCTTCAGAGTTTCAGAAAACTGCCAGACCTGTTGCATTTCTCCAGCACCGATTTTTAAAAGAAAACGTACGTATCTCTACATCTGCAGCATTTTGCTTTTATTTGAATGAACAATACTGCACTAGATAAAGTTGGAAAGATGTTATTACAAACATCAGCAAAAGATTCAGGTTCTCACAACACCTTGAAACATCAGTTGGTTAGACAACAGATTTGCAATGCAGAGTGATGCCAATAGCGTGGGTTGAATTTCCACACCTGAGGTTAACATGACTTTACCCCCTTTTAAACCCAATAATTTCCTTACAAACACTCAAACCTCACATAGCACAGAAACAGGCCCTTCCGCTCACCTGTTTACACTGACCAACACATACTAAGCTACACTAATCCAATTTAGCTGCACTTGGTCCATGGCTTCCTATGCCCTGGTTCCCATTACTCTAATGCTTCTTAATCAGGCTGGCACAGCTGCTACCAGCTTCTTAGCAGCAAATTTCTGTGCATTTATTGGATGTTGTTTTCTTCAGCTGGTATCTCTCCTCATGATACCCGAAACAGACTGCAAACCAAATTCACTATTAAATTCTTTTAACTCAGTTCCCAGCTGGCTTGCCTCCATGACAAAGAACCTGAATATATCTGACTGGCTTCCAGATCGTCATGTGCCCGAGACCCCTGTTGCTAGGCAACAAGCTTTCTCTTGCATATCTTTTAATGCACTGAATTATTTGATACCATCTCTTCACTTCAAGGCTGTAAAACCTTTAAGATACATGCAAACAAGCTTCTAGACTCCTCAGCATCAAGCTCCTGAGAATACTAAAACCCACGTTTCCCCTTTCTTGACACACAGAAACATGAAATGAACTTAAAATTATACATTGTTCTTAACAATGTATTTCACAGTATTGAACAAATTATTTTTCAATTGTTCTTGGCAATCTTTTGGCTGTATCATGCAAATTTGTACATCTAAATTGAACTCTCATAAATTGAAGCATTTTTAAAGGGCCTCAACTTCACAGCAGTCACACTATAGAAGGCAGCAATTTCAATTTCTCTAGCAGTGCACATTTTCAGGATATCCAAAATATTCCATAACCAATCCTTGTTTTGGAATCAAAACTGCTTTAGATAAGGTTACAGCAAAGAGTTGAAGCAAAGGCAAAACACTTTTGCGAGAATCAAGGATTAATTTGTCGATCGGCGCTTCGCTAACAAAGTTTCTTAAGCAACTGATTAATATACTTGATTGCAGTCAACCAGACCTGAGAAACACATTTAATCAAAGTTTGAGGTGAAACAAATAGCTCGTCAACAATCCTGCACACACTGGACAAAAACTGACCCTTCTAAACTATAGAATTCCCAGTTATTATTTGGAAAGTTAAGGCCCCCATAACAACAACTCTGTTACTTTCGCTCCAACCTAGAATCATCTTTGCAATCCCTTCCTCGATATCTCTGGAACTTTTCAGAGGGCGACAGAAAACCCCCAACAGAGGGACCTCTCCTTTACGGTTTCTAACCTCAGTAGAAGAGTCCTCATCAAACGTCCTTTCTGCCACTGTAATAATCTCCTTGTAACAATGCCACGCCTCCCCCTCTTTTACCACCTTCCCTGTTCTTACCGAAACATCTAAACCCTGGAACCTGCCACAATCATTCCTGCCCCATCTCATCAATGTCTCGAAAATGGCCACAATATCAAAGTCCCAGGTACGAACCCATGCTGCATGTTCACCCACCTTATTCTGGATGCTCCTGGCATTGAAGTAGACATACTTCAAACCACCTTCCTGCCTGCAGGGTGAATTCTTGCGACCTTGAAACCTTATTTCTGACCTCGCTTCTCTCAAACTCCTGTACATGGAGCTACAGTTTAGGTTCTCATCCCCCTACTGAATTAGTTTCAATCCTCCTGAAGAGCATTAGCAAATTTCCCCCCAAGGAAATTGGTACCCCTTTGGTTCAGGTATAGACCCTCCTATTTGTAGAGGTCCCATCGACCCCAGAATGAGCCCCAATTATTCAGGTATCTGAATCCCTCCCTCATGCACCACCCCTGAAGCCACGTGTTCAACTCCTCTCTCCCCCTATTCTTCACCTCGCTAGCACGTGGCACGAGCAACAGAGATAAGAACTCTTTGTTCCAGCTCTAAGCTTCCACCTCAGCTCCCTGAATTACTGCCTTACATCTCCATCCTTCTTTTACTTATGTCGTTGATGCTGATGTGGACCATGACATGGGGATATCCCCCCCCTCTTCGAGGATTCTGAAAACACAATCCGAAACTTCACGAACCCTAGCACCTGGGAGGCAACATACCAACTGCAAATCTCTCTTTTCCCCACAGCATCTCCTATCTGGCCCCTTAACTATGGAGTCCCCAATGACTAATGCTTTGCACATCTACCCACTTCCCTTCTGAGCAACAGGGACAGACTCTGTCAGAGACCTGTACCCCTGGTAAATTGCACCACGCCCAGCAGTATCCAAAACGGTATACTTGTTATTGAGGGGTACGGCCACAGGGGATCCCTGCACTGTCTGCCTGTTCCCTTTCCGTCCCCTGACTGCAATCCATCTACCTTTTTCCTGTACCTGAGGTGTGACTACCTTCCTGTAACTCCTCTCAATAACCCCCCCGCCTCCTGAATGATCCAAAGTTCATCCAGCTCCAGTTCCCTAATGCAGTTTCCAAGGAGCTTGAGTTGGGTGCACTTCCCGCAGATGCAGTTAGCATGGACACTGGTGACCCTTACCTCTCATTCTACTGAAGGAACATTCAACTGCCCTACCATCTATTCCCACTGTTCTGAATTCCCAAACAATCTATATATTAAAAAAAAACTAGTTACCTTACCAAATCGGCACTCAGGATCTTTTTGTCTGGTTAGAGGAGGATGATGAATGGGAGACACTACCTTCCTGGCAGCCCCGGTCCTCACTCCCGCTGCTGCTGTTTCGAAAGTTGAGGCCATTCCTCCCACAAGGTGAGCTTTTAAACAATTAACTTACCTTCCAGGCAGTGGTGGGAGTGAGTAGGATGGTAGTAACACTACTACCCTTCCTTCAATCTGAAATATAATTCTCATTGTGCTTTGAAGCTTTTGTCACCCATATTATTCACAACAACCATGACACTCACCATTCTGGAACTTTACATGAGTTGAGCTTAATAGTACATCCCTATACTCACTCTCAAGCAACTCAGAATTTAAAGAACAGAGAAGAAAATTTACAGCCCCGGAACAGGCCCTTCGGCCCTCCAAGCCCGAGCCGATCCAAATCCAATGTCTAAACCTAGGTCAATTCCTAAGCACCTGTATCCCTCTGCTCCCCACCTACTCATGCATCTATCCAGATGCACCTTAAATGAATCTACTGTGCCTGCCTCTACCACCTCTGCTGGCAACGTGTGCCAAATGCCCACCACCCTCTGTGTAAAGTACTTGCCATGTGTATCCCCCTTAAACGTTTCACCTAACCTAACCTATTCAACCTCTCTTCATAGCTAGCACCTTCCATACCAGGGAACATCCTTGTAAATCTTCTCTGCACCCTCTCCAAAGCGTCCACATCCTTTTGGTAATGTGGTGACCAGAACCGTACACAGTATTCTATATGCAGCCAAACCAATGTCTTGTACAATTTTAACATGACCTGCCAGCTCTTACGTTGAAACTTTATTGCTGGAACAGCACAGCAGGTCAGGCAGCATCCAGGGAACAGGAGATTCGACGTTTCGGGCACAGGCCCTTCTTCCTGAAGAAGGGCCTGTGCCCGAAACGTCGAATCTCCTGTTCCCTGGATGCTGCCTGACCTGCTGTGCTGTTCCAGCAATAAAGTTTCAACTGCCAGCTCTTACACCCAATAACTCGTCCGATGAAGACAAGCATACTATATGCCTTCTTGAACATTTTATCCACCTGTGCAGCAACCTTCGGGGTACAATGGACCTGCATTCCCAGATCTCTCTGCCAATCAGCTATTCCCAAGGCTCTTCCATTCATTGTATAATTCGCTCTAGAATTAGACTTCCCAAAATGTATCACCTCACATTTGTCTGGATTGAAATCCATCGGCCATTTTTCTGCCCAACTTTCCAGTCTATCTATATCCTTCTGTATTCTCTGACAGTCCCTTATGCTTTCTGCTACTCCACCAATCTTCATGTCATCTGCAAACTTGCTGATCATACCAACAGTGCCCCCTTCCAGATCATTTATGTATATTACAAACTGGTCACCTTTCTCCATTTTGAGAAACTCCCTTCAACTACTACTGTCTCCTGTTGCTCAACCAGTTCTTTATCCACCTAGCTGGAACACTCTGCACACCAAGTGACTTCACTTTCTCCATTAGTCTACAATGAGGAACCTTATCAAATGCCTTACTAAAGCCCATGTAGATGACGTCAACAGCCCTTCCTTCACCTATCAACTTGGTCACTTCCTCAAAGAACTCTATTTTAAAAGTTGGTTAGGCAGGATCTCCCCCGCACAAAACCATGTTGCCTATCACTGATAAGGAGAAAGTGAGGTCTGCAGATGCTGGAGATCAGAGATGGAAATGTGTTGCTGGAAAGGGCTGAAGAAGGGCTAATGCCCGAAACGTCGATTCTCCTGTTCCCTAGATGCTGCCTGACCTGCTGCGCTTTTCCAGCAACACATTTCTATCACTGATAAGCCCATTCTTTTCTAAATATAAATAGATCCTATCCCCCAGTACCATCTCTAGCAACTTTCCCACCACTGACGTCAGGCTCATTGGTCTGTAGTTACCCAGAATATCCCTACTACTTTCTTGTACAGGGGGACAACATGAGCAACCTTCCAGTCCTCTGGCATCTCACCTGTATTTAAGGATGCCATAAAGATATCTGTCAGGGCCCCAGCTATTTCCTCTCTCGTCTCCCTCAGCAATCTGGGATAGATCCCATTCAGTCCTGGGGACTTGTCCACCTGAATAACCTCTAGCCTACCCAACACATCTTCCCTACTTATGTCAACGTGATCCTGACTAATCAAACTTCTATCTCTAATTTCAAGATTCATCATGTTCACTGAGGAGAGGAACACGGATACAAAGTAATCATTCAGAATCTCACCCATTCTCTCAGGTTCTTCACACAGCCTTCCTTCATTATCCTTTAGTGGACCAATCTTTTCTCAAGTTACCCTCTTGCTTCTTATATAAGAATAAAATGCTTTGGGATTCTCTTTAATACTGCTCGCTAAAGCTATTTCATGACCCCTTCAGCCCGCTTGATTCCTTGTTTAAGACTGGTCCCACTCTTCCGATATTCGTCCAGGGCCCATTCTGTTCTTAGCTGCCTGAACCTTATGCATTATCATGGGTCAACATAGGCTCTGGGCACCTCCAAAAAAAGGAGTTTTCCAGTTCTGAAGAAATCATTTTGGGCTTGAAACATTATGTTTTGCTCGCAACAGATACTTCTGGAATAGCTGAATTTCTCCAGCATTTTCTGTTTATTTGAGATTCCAGCATCCGCAGTATTTTGTGCATCTATATATTTGAGTGCCAATCTATCATTAATTGCTCTTGAACTGAAGTGGCTTGCTCAGCCAGGTTAGCGACATTGCTTTGGGTCTCGAGAGGTCTGTAAGCCAGGCCAGATCAGGAGAACAGGTTTCCATCACATTCTATCATTCATTCTGTCATAGTACAGTAATAAATCTTGGGAACAAATGGCATTTAGACTATATTATCTGTTCACCTGAATGCCATATCATTTACCGGCTTGTCAGATTTTTGTCGGATTCTTCTTTTACTTAAAACATTTGAAATTTTTTTTAGCAACTAGGAAGAAATAACTTTTCCTTCTGATAATGTTTTCTTTAAAATCCAAAACCAGGACTCATCTATAGTCATTACCAAAATCCACTAAAGAATTCAGGAGAGACTCCTTCACTCAGTGTGAGACTGCTGACCTCGCAGCCATTGGTAGTTGACGTGAATAGCAATGTACATTTAAAGAGAAACTAGGTAAACATGAGGGTAAAAGAGATGGAAATGTAGTTAGGGTGAAATTAAGTAGGCTATCCATTGAGCCTCCTCAAAATAATAGGCCATAACAGTTAATTTTAATTATGCAACTAGTGTGCAGTGTTATCCTGTATTTCACCTTAAGTAGACATTCACAGAATGTATTTTCCACTAGGTAAAACATAATATGCACAAAAATCATTAATGAACATATTACAGCAGTTGTGATCCAAACGTCTAGAATAATGATGAGAGTTCAAATCCCACAGCAAACTAATTAAAATTGGTTTACCCCACACTCTGGTCCATGAGACTCCCAGCAATGTGCTTGACCCTTAAACCATCTTCAAAATGATCTACTTGACTGAACAAGAGCAATATGAAAAGCTTCAATCTGCAGCACTTTAAGTAGGCAGCGGATTACCAATTCTACAATATTACTAGTGATGAAAAATAATGATTTTGCGAGTGACATCCACGTTCTAGGAATGAAAAAAGATAATAATTATCACATTGCTTGATAACAATCTCAAAATCAGACTAACCAGCAGGGAAGCCTTTGAATCCTCTCGATGAAATGTTACATCTTCAGCTGACGCCCTGATCCAGTCTTTAACAGTTCTATCTTGCACTGAGGGAAAACAAAAAAAGCAAATTACAATTCACACTCAGACTCTCCTTTTTATAAGGGCAAAGAACAAAGAAAATTTACAACCCAGAAACAGGCCCTTCAGCCCTTCAAGCCTGAGCCGATCCAAATGTACTTTCTGAACCTGTCGGTCAATTCCCCAAGCATCTGTATCCCTCTGCTCCCCACCTACTCATGCAACTGTCCAGACGCATCTTAAATGAATCTACCACCTCTGCTGGCAACGCGTTCCAAACGCCCACCACCCTCTGTGTGAAGTACTTGCCATGTGTATCCCCCTTAAACGTTCCACCTCTCACCTTGAAAGTATGATATCTGGTTATTGAATCCTTCACCCTGGGAAAAAGCTTGTCTCTATCCACCCTGTCTATACCCTTCATGATTTTGTAAACCTCAATCAGGTCCCCCCTCAATCTCCTTTTTTCTAATGAAAATAAACCTAACCTACTTAATCCCTCTTCATAGCTAGCACCTTCCATACCAGGCAACATCCTCGTAAACCTTCTCTGCACCCTCTCCTTTGGTAATGTGGTGACCAGAACTGTACACAGTATTCTAAATGTGGCCGAACCAATGTCTTGTACAAATTTAACACTGCCTGCCAGCTCTTACACTCAATAACCCGTCCGATGAAGGCAAGCATACCATATGCCTTCTTGAAGATTTTATCCGCCTGTGCAGCAACCTTCGGGGTACAATGGACCTGCACTCCCAGATCTCTCTGCCCATCAGCTTTTCCCAAGGCTTTTCCATTCATTGTATAATTCGCACTAGAATTAGACTTACCTAAATGCATCACCTCACATTTGTCTGGATTGAAAGCCATCTGCCACTTTTCCGTCCAACTCTCCAGTCTATCTATATCCTCCTGTATTCTCTGACAGTCCCTTCTGCTACTCCACCAATCTTCGTGCCATCTGCAAACTTGCAGTATTCAATACTACCATGAGGATATCCTCATTGTTAAAATTTGGAGGAAAAATCAGAAGACCCAAATGTTTGAATAAGTTGGCACTTATCCAAGCACTTCACATGCTAATTAAAGTTCAAATATCAAAACACTTCAGCAACCTTTTTCAAAATCAAACCAAATTGAATTTCCTCGGCACTGTACAAGGTAAAACACAGAACACCTTGCATACCCCAGTAATGGGCACATATGCTAACTAAATATTTAACAAGAATACTCAGCCATTCATATA
Source organism: Chiloscyllium plagiosum (assembly GCF_037043375.1). NCBI lineage: Eukaryota > Metazoa > Chordata > Chondrichthyes > Orectolobiformes > Hemiscylliidae > Chiloscyllium > Chiloscyllium plagiosum. Next base: position 864,541 of record NW_028270177.1, on the reverse strand, counting down.
CATGGATCAATTGTTAAGAAGTTCATATGCAAAATCACTTTTAACAAATCAAATTTCAGCCACTAATTAGCACAAAGGGATACATAATTTTTCTGGCTCCATTTGTTAAAAATCTACCTACCTGCTACAGTACATGAGATACTTCAGTGCTGTTCAATTGCAAGTTCAATGTTCAATCTGGAATATTTTATACAAAGAGCCAGAATGTTGATTTGAGGTACTCTTTCTACTCCAAGATGACTAAACGTGATCTCACTCTCAACTTTGCTGCTGAGCAAAATAGATTTTGGAATGTCTGGCATCAGAAAAGGATTGCGTATTCAATGAATCTACCTTTCAACAAGCGAGGTTGATTAATACTGAATTGGAGTCTGAAGGTTATGTCTACATTCGAACTACAAAGCCCAGATTGGCAGCAGACAGAACGGTTCTGAGGAGATTGCAACCTGATCAGGTTGCAGTTTTTATTTTTTGGAACAGTCTATTTATAAACTGGTGACAGGCTTGTTTTTAAAATTTGGAAGCTAAGGTAAGTTATCATTGCCTTGAAGGAAATATTGAATTGCTATCATTGGTACATTAATAAAGCAGACTGATTAAATTCACATCCTGAGGAAATTGAGCAGGTCGGTCACATTAGGAGATTGCTAATTTGGCCTGATCATTAATTTTGATTGATTAAACAATAGATAAAAGCAGACAGTATGTACTTATTGCTAATCCTCTGACTTGCATACTATGGAATGGAAAAAGGCCTGTTTTTGAAGTTTGACTGCATGCTGCAACCAGCATGGAATAAATGAAATGTAGACTGGAGTGACTTCAATGTTACAAATACAAATGGTAGATGGAGATCAGGAGCTGCCACTTTAGGGAAATTGGTACTCCTGTGCTCTCATGTTACACTGATTCACAGTGACACTATTTACAGTTTAGTTTGATCCATATTTAACTCTTGGCTGCAAAAACATGAAGCATGAAACTGCTGACCCCAATCTTACTTCATAATAATCCAAATTATTTAAAATTCAAGGTTAAGGCAGTGTTTTTAATTACAAATTGGATCTATCTGTACAGGACTCCACTGTACATGGCAATTCACCCCCGAGAATTGAAAACTTACAAGAAACTGCCTGAACAGGTGTCCCAGAAGTCAAATGATTGCCACGAAGGTCAGCAAATCCAGCGTAAGAATTCACAGCTCTCAAATGACGATCACCACGATGAACTCCCTAGTAAAGACATGAGGCATTAGTATACATTTCAAGGAAGCATAATATTGGAAAAGGAGAGAAAATACACTTTGCACAAAATACCAAATCATGAACGACTCCCTTCGTTGATTTCTGCTCTTTTGACTTTATTGCTTCCCTTGTCCCTGACTTTGGGAGTTCCAAGTTGTCCTTGTGGCCTGAAGTAGACATGCATTTAGATTAACACAAAATTTATTTCACAGATGCTAACAAACTGACAGTGCAATATGTTAGTAAAATTCGTGCAATTTTGAAATGTTTCTGATCTGACCTCACAAACCATATTCCCAATAACAGACACAATAGACTAAAATAGTTGGAGCTGTTAATGACATTTCACAAATGGTAAAAAAAAACTTTAAAGTAACTGGCTTAAAAATGTAATATTCTGAATGCATATGGTCCAATCAACCAATCATTTTCAATTAAACTTAACTGGAGTTTCTATTAACATCAATAAGACTGAATTAAATATGACATGTTTCCAACTTCTAATAATTGATGATGCACAACTTCTTGACAGCTTTTAGATGGCAAAAGTAAAGCCAGGAAAATTCTTTTAAAAACACTACAAATCAAGACCATGTATCTCTGTGCTTTCCCTTCACTGATTGTAATAAGAAATTAAGTATTGAAGATGCAAATTTGAAAGTTAAATTTGAAGCTTGTTTTGGAATTTAAAACAAAATGCTTTCAGGGACTTTATTAAGTTTTGATTACGATCCATCTAACTGTCACAATCTTAGAAAGGATAATTAGAAAATTAAAGTATGATTCAGTTCAAAATGGCTGAAAACCAAGTATTGTTCAGAGGTAAAATCGGAGACATTGGAGTAGATACCATAAAATGTTACAAAGCGAGGGGAAAAAAAACACAGCAGTGGTGCCTTTTTGTTGCAACCGAGATATAGCAGAAGCAGAAGGGCAAATAAAACCAAGGAGAGGCCCAAGCGATGCACCAACAGTGAAGTCACCTGCAACCAGCAGAAGTCCCACAAAGTTACAGTGGTACAGGAGCTCAAACCTCTCATTTTGGTTTTGTTCCACACATCATTCAGCAGTCCTGAACAGTTCCCAATATTAATATGTTGACCTCGTAATTCGATAGCCTGTATGAAGTGACTGTCCAAATCTCTTTGACCTTTGCTGTATTGTTCATAGGTTTCTTTACTGGATATGATGGCCGAAGTAAAGTCTCCTGTGCGCAGAGGTTCTCTCTTTTCATAGTCGTTCTCAAAGTCATGCGTAGTGCTCGGATTATATTCAGTGCTTCGGTCATGACTGTTGTCAGTGTCTGTGCTACTCTCAGTGTCAATGAATGCGTGGTTGAGATATCCTTCAGTTTCAAAGCAAGCTGTGGTGCTAGCGTGGCAACAGAAGCTGCAAGCAGGATGAGAAGGACAGCAGCAAATGTCTTCAGGTAAAGCACAAACAACTTCACTATACTTACCAACAAATGCCCCAAATTCAACAGAACTGCCATCGGCATCTATACCAGTTTTAACTGTGTCGACTGAGTCAGCTACAAGCTCCAGTTGGCTTGTACCGCTTGGCTGAGATGGGGTACTAACAAAAAATTTGGCAGCTGGGGAGGAGAGATTTGGTATGCTGTGGAATGACTTTCCTGGTTTTTGATCACTGGTCAGAGATTGGGTCTTCCCCAGCCCCATGTGAAGTTCAGAGGGAGATGCCGCATTTTGTAATAAGGCACAGGCTGAGGAACCAGCCTCTTGAACATTCAGTTCATTCCTCTGTGAGCCTGGAAGAAAATCTGGGCCATACTTCCTGCATAACATCTCTCTTTGGGAAACATTAATGTAATCTTGAAGAGAACCATCAGCACATACTGAATCACCAGTGTCCATCCCTCGCTGAGAAAAAGAGGAGCCCAAATATGTTCCAATGCTGTGCTTCTTTTTAAGAGAAGTTTTAACTGGAGCATCTGAAAGATTATCTCCCAGATTTCTTGAAATGCTCAGCTCGCGAGTAATTTCATTGTGCATCTTTGTGGCTTCTGAAGCTTTCTGAGCAGTCAGTGCTTTCAAAGTGTCCACTGTAAGGGCAGACAGGTCCTGCAAGTGCCCAATCTGGCCATCCAACGTTTGTAATGAACGCTTTATATAATTTACACGGTCACCTACTTCTTTTAACTGGATGGACATATTTTCAACTCTAAAAAGAAAGAGAAAGAAAGATTAACTCAATGACTTCATACGGAACTAAATAAATTATTGCTGAATGTTGCTAATTTCAGACCTAACTATTACAATTATACCCTTACCGTAGAAATACAAGCTTCAAAAGATGCTTGAGGCACGTAATCAGAAAGTGTAATGGGATACACAAAGGCAGAGTTAGCGAAACAGAACATGATGGAAGATGAACTGGACGACATCATGGAGCTGAGGATGTGCTAGAGTATTAAGGGACTTAAACAACAGACAGCAAAGGCAAAAGAAATGTTTGCTGTAGGTGGGGGTGGGTGAAGGAGGAGGAGGGGGATTGTGGTGGAGGTAGAGGGAGAAAGAAAAAGGGGTGAAGAGAGAGGAAAGAAGAATTTTAGGTGAACTGAACATCACGAGAAAGAGCAGAGTGTAGGTAGCTTGTAAGGATAAGACTAGAATAGTCGAGTTTGGGGGCAACAAATCATAATGGTTTCAACAGTAGATGGGTTATTATAGGCATTAACCAAATGTTACAAGGGTAGAAGCAACTGTCATTTATGATACACAACAAATTAAACATTTGAGATTGTAACAGGAAACTACAGATACAGTCTGATTGAAGTAGAGACAGTGGTGGGGACTGAGGGTGCAGATTCAGGCGAAAGCATGAGGCTCTACGCTTTGAGTTTCCTAATGTTTGGCTGGAGAAAAATGCCTCTTGTTGCAGCACCCAAAAAGATTTGCAGGATTCTAAATGTGGCTTGACAGGAGCTTGGGGACTTCCTTTGAAGACTTGAATTCAACCAAGTGTACTGTTTGCTTCACTGCTACTTCACACAAATTGCAATGTCCAGAAAATCTTAATAATTAAACATTCAGCTCTCTGCTGCACTATCCCTGAAATATCAAGTGTAACACATAAGAACCATATCTAAAATGCACTCCTGAATGTGAACTTTCAAAAGGGAATTGGAGAATGACAGAGCTGGAGCTAAAAAGCAAGGAGCAGATGACTAGCTTTAAGATTCAACATGGATAAAACTGATCGAATGGTCATCTTCCACGCTGTACCCAATTTTTTTTTCATTCATTTGTGGGATGTGGGCATCACTGGCTTGTCAGAATTTATTGCATGACCCCAGGTGCCCTTGAGAAGGTGGTGATGAGCTGCCTTCTTGTATAGCTGCAGTCCACTGCTGTGGGTTGACCCACAATGCCATTAGAAAGGGAACTCCAAGATTTTGATCTAGTGATGATGAAGGAACAGCGATATGTTTCCATGTCAGGATGGCAAGTGACTTGGAGAAGAACTTGCAGATGGTGGTGTTCCCATATATCTGCTGCCCTTGTCCTTCTACATGAAAACAGTCATGGGCTTGGGAGGTGCTGTCTGAGGATCTATGATGAGTTTCTGCAGTCTATCTTGTAGATAGTACACACTGCTGCTGCTGAGTGTTGGTGGAGGAGAGTGTGAATGTTTGTGGATTGGTGCCAATCATGCAGGTTGCTTTGTCCTGGATGGTGTCAAGCTTCTTGAGTGTTGTTGGAGCTGCACCCATCCAGGCAAGTGGGGAGTATCCCAGCACACTCCTGACTTGTGCCTTGTAGATGGTGGACAGACTTTGGGAAGTCAGGAGGTGAGTTACTCAACGCACTATTCCTACCCTCTGACCTGCTCTTGTAGCCATTGTGTTAACGTGGAGTGTTCAGTTGGGCATCTAGTCAATGTTAACGCCCAAAATGTTGATACTGGAGGATTCAGTGATGGTAACACCAATGAATGTCGAGGACCAGTGGTTAGATTGTCTCTTATTGGTGATGGTCATAGCTAGGCCTTTGTAGCATGAATGTTATTTACCATTTGTCAGCCCAAGCCTGCATATTGTCCATATGTTGTTGTATTTCAACATGGACTGTTTTAGTATCTGAGGAGTCATGAAAGTGAACATTGTGCAATCATTGACAAACATCCACATTTCTGACCTTATGATGGAGGAAGGGTCATTGATAAAGGACCTGAAGATGGCTAGGTGAGAACACCACCTTGAGGAACTCCTGCAGAGATGTCCTGGAACTGAGCTGACTGACCTCCAACAACCACAGACATCTTTCTATGTGCCAGCTATGATTCCATTTACTGGAGAGTTTGCCCCTGATACCAACTGATTCCAGTTTTGCAAGTGCTCCCAGATGCCACATTCTGTTGAATACAGACTTGATATCAATGGCTGTCACTTGCACCTCACCTCCGGAATTCAGCTCTTTTGTCCATGTTTGAACTAAGGGTGTAATGAGGTCAGGAGTGGAGTGACCTTAGAGAAGCTAAACTGGGCATTACTGAGCAGGCGCTGTTTGATAGCATTGTTGATGACACCTTTGATCACTTTACTGATAATCGAGAGTAGACTGATGGGGTGGTAATTAGCCGAGTTGAATTTCTCTGGCTTTTTATGCACAGGACGCACCTGGGCAATTTTCCACATTGTCAGGTAGATGCCAATGTTGTAACTGTACTCGAAGTTCTGGAGCACAAGTCTTCAGTACTATTGCCAGAATGTTACCAGGGCCAGTAGCATTTGCAGTAACCAGTACCTCTAATTGTTTCTTGATGTCACATGGAGTGAATTGAATTGGCTGAAGTCTGGTTTGTGTATTGCTGGGGACCATCCACTTGGCACTTTGAGCTGAAAATGCTTCAACCTTAACTTTTGCATTGATGTGCTGGTTCTGCCATCATTGAAGATGTGGATTTTTGTGGAGCCTCCTCCTCCAGTGAGGTTTTGTGGAGTCTCCTCCTCTATCACTATTCACAACTGGATGTGGCATGACTACAGAGCTTAGAACTGATCTGTTAGTTGTGAGATCCCTTAGCTCCTGTTTGGTGATAGCTTCACCAGGTTGACACCTCATTTTTAGGTATGCCTGGTGCTGTTCCTGGCATACCCTCTTGCACTCTCCATTGAACCAGGGTTGATCCCCTGGCTTGACGGTGATGGTTAAGCAGAGAGTATGGGGAGCCATGAGGTTACAGATTGTACTGAAGTACTACTCTGCCACTGTTTTTGACTCTCAGTGCCTCGTGGATACCCAGTCTTGAATTGCTAGATCTGATCAAAGTCTGCCGCATTTAGCACAATGATAGTGCCGCACAACACAATGGACAATATCCGTAATGTGAAGGTGGTACTTCGTCTCCAAAAGGACTGTGTGGTGGTCTCTCTTACCGATACTGTCATGGACTGATGCATCAGCAGCTGCCAGATTGTTAAGGATGAGGTTGAGAATGTTTTTCCACCTTGTTGGTTTGCTCACCACCTGATCCAGACTCAGTCTAGCAACTACGTCCTTTAAGACCTGACCAGCTCAATTATTAGAATAACAAAATCCCTACAGCGTGGAAGCAGGCCATTTGGCTAATTGAGTTCACACCAACCCTCTAAAGAACATCCCACCCAGACCCACGAAACAGCATTTAGATTATAGGGTCCAACTTTCACATCTTTAATGTCTTCTCCAAGTACATCACAAATCATTTCAGAAAAAGTTAAAGTACTGCATTATCCATACTGGTGAGGTATAGTTGCTCTCAGCAAAGAAACACTGACAGCAAGATTATATTTCAAGTCATAAACACCAATTATAAAAAACTTTTAATGAAGCTCTGATTAAACTATTCGACAATGTTCCATTTCTGCATTGTAAATTTTGACCATCAGATCAGACATTAAATTCTCTTCTGCCAGTTCTACTGACTATGAATCTCTTCCTGTTTTGAGCACTTGTTGTTGACAGCCAAAACTGTGTTACAAGCAATTGCACTTTCAAAATGATTTGGTTTCGATGAAGATTTGAAATGAGAATCTGATAACTTTGCACATAATTAATCTAGACCAAAACCTAAGTTCATATTTCCCATTATTGTTATAAGTGGTACTAAGGTTCTAGAAAATTAAAATCTTTACCTTTCTGAAGTCAGCCGAATGCGTTCTTCACTCCCAGAATGAAAACGATCCTCTTTCTCATGGAAGTACTTCTCCACACATTGCTCTTCAAAGTCATGCAATTTTTTCTGATCATCCTCACTTACAAACAGTTCTGAAATAAACAGGTTTTGGCAGATTAGGTTTGTAGGATTTCCAAAGTTAAATTCAAATTCTGACTTTGAAGTAGCAGAACTTTTAATTTAGAAGTCTTCAAAATTCGATGCTATTTGAATTGGAGACCTTGTCAACTAATTTAGAACGCTAGCCTTAATTGAAGATTAGCTCCAAAAGCTAGTGCTTCCAAATAAACCTGTTGGACTATAATCTGGTGTTGTGTGATTTTTAACTTTGACGTTTGGAGTTAGTAATTAAAGAGTTTGTTTCTCTGCCTGTGCCTTTGTCTGTGCGAGAGAGAGAGAAGCAGGAAAAAATGCAAAACTTCAAACTAAAAACAAAATTTTGTTGACAAGAGATTTTGAGCAAGGCAGTGTGACCAGTCCATATCCAACACTGCAAGAACAACTAATTAGGCAACAAAGCAAAACAAACAGTAAAACTGTGCTAGGATTTAATATATGAGCCCAAGGTACCTTAGGCAAATTGTCGAAAATATTGTACTCCCAGAATATTAAATAATGACACCAACAAATGTTTGTAATAAAACACAAACACCAACTTCAGGAAGATTCAGAAGATCATCCTTACTTGGGCCTCCTTGCCCTCGATCATGTTTCCTTCCTCTTCGGCAAACATGAGAGATCAATAAAGCAAAGTGACTGAGAATGATGAGGGGTGGTGGGAGAACAGGTTTTTCATGATATGCCATGATAAAGTGGTACCGTTGATATTTCCACACAATGTTTGAAATAGCCTTCACTTGGAAATACACATTGCTGAAAAACAAGAAAATAAATTATTTTCCACAATTTACTGTAATTTTCCATATTACAAGTTATGGCTATTTAAATATCTGAGATGTTTATGATCAGAAAGCATTTGGAAAAGTTTAATGGAACATGATTTCAAAAGCAGCTCCTTGTCATTAAAAGGGTTAAAATCTTAGGTCATGTTCAAATCTGAAGTAAAAGTTAGTTTTAGTTTATGGACCCCCAAAACCAGATGCTGTCTTCCCCTCTCCTCACATAAATGGTGCCTGTGCCTTCGGCTGCAGTTCCAACTATCTGAAATTCTATCACACTGTTCGAGAATTTTCTTAAATTCATCCATTTGATCAAGCTTTAGTCAACCAAACTGATCTCTCATTTATTGATTTGGCTGTCATTTTTGCTAAACCTTGGGTTTTTTACCCAAAAGTAAAGATCAGTTTGTATTGCGCCGAAGTTTGCAGTTCATCAAGCAGCTGTTCCCATGTCATAACAAAACATTTCAGGCGCACATGAAACATGGACAGTGAAGGAGATGTGACCAAAAATTTAGTCAAACAAGAGACATGTGAGTATGTGTTGAAGAGGTAGAAAGGCAAAGGCATTTACGAAGGATATGCGAGGGAATAGAACCATGGCAACTGAAACATGGTTGCCAATGGCAGGCTGCAGAAATAGGAGTTGGAGGAGGCCATTTGGCTGTTTGAGGACTCTGCCATTCAACAAGATCATGCTAACCCTGCACTTCAAATCCATCAAAATCATATCCCTCAACATCTTTAACCTAAAACAAAATAATTTTGTCTCCTGAACATACTAAATTAATTTCAACACCACTCTCGAATAGTGAATTTTGAAGGTTCACAACCATTTGAATGAAGAAATTTCTAAAACAAATATCAAAGGCCTGCCTATTGGTTGTGGAGGTTCTGCTACAAGGAGGGAGTAGTGTTTATGATGATGCAACACATCCACATTGTAATGGGAGCAAGCAAAGGTAGACATGCAAATTCACAGTGGAAAGAAATTACATCAGAATGCACAGATTTTTATTATGGATGGAAGAAAGTACTCACTTAAAAAATGCAATTAGAAGATTCACCATGAGGATATACTGTACAAAGAGGTAGACAGCTTGTAAAAATGGCGTTATCCATGATCCAATGACACAACGCTGCTTTGCACCATCTTCAGTGTTATTGGCACAGGCTTTATGAAAAGAGAGACTGATCAATAAAGTGTTTTATGGAGAGATTCCTGGCATTTTAATAAGAGCAATCTTTCAAACAATTCGAGAGGCAAATGGCTATATGGACTGTTGTGAGATTTATAATTGTGCACTTCAAAACTAATTGCAAGGAATACATCTTCTTACCATCATTATATTCTTTACTACGGAGATGAGGTCAATTACAGTTTTAGGTGACAAAATAATACTGAACATTACCCAGCATTCAGGGGACTGTCTAAACAGTGTAATAAATCAGATTAACAGAAGTTTTTATCTCTAAACCTTTTTTAGAAGGACTAGACAGAGAACTTAGACTCTTAGGTGGAAAGCTTTGGACTAAGTCCTTGAGTGATGGATACCCTATGTCAGGGGTGGGAATGAAGCGCATTAAGCCTGAGACTGCCATCAACCCAGGATTTCCGATGAATGGTGGTACAGCCCCAAATGCAAGCTGCGCTACAGTTTGTGATAATATGATTGTCTAGATGCATTCCCAGGTTTGTGTGAACTTAGTCCATACAGATACACATCCTGAGGCATTGGGTCCAGAGGTGAAGAAGTTCCAAGTCCTCTGAACCACCTGGATACATGTTCAGTGACAGTGAAATTAGTACTGCTTCATTATCCACCTTGCTTGAATATTGCAGGAAACAAAGACCAGCTGTTCTTTGTGCACACAATGAACTAACTCTGAGAAAACCTGTAAAGTTTGATGTCTTGAACCATCTTACATTTTTCATTCATGTGGGCTACCCCTAATTACCCTTAGATTAAATACTGGACTGTTTTGAAGTATGAAATTTCATGGATCAGCATAAAAGGTTGAACCGCAAAAGCACAACTAGCATAAAATTATTATTTGCGTCCTTTTGCCTTGAATGCTAATGCCTTTGGTCATTTTTTAAAACTCTGCTCACTCTAGAATTATTTTTCATTGTTACTTAGAACTGAATCTTCCAAGCAGCAGTTTACCATCAGGTTCACATTCCTGGCCTAGGAGAATGTGTAATGACTATCTTTTAATTAAGTTGTTGATATTATTTATCTCAAGTCATCATCAGTTTGCTGAGAAATGTACACAACCCTGGAGAGCATGTTTATTGAATGTTACATTAACGCACACCTAAGAAGAGATTTCACACTTTGTGCCAATTTGTTGGCAATAAGAGGTTGACTGGAAGGATCAAAGACAAGTTAGCGGAGAGTAAATTAGCAGACTCAATGATCCTTGTTCTTGGGGCTTTACAAGACCCAACAATATGAGACTATCTTTGGCATGAAGCATCTATGGTATCACCATATCCTGATACACCTGCTTGGCATGTTGCCTCCATTATTTCTTTTAGGACAAGTTACACTGAGTGGAGAATTTTGAAGATGGAGATTATTCCTGCACATTTCCAGGTATTCAGATATTGTCAAAAGGTTACTTACGATCAATTTCATATGCATATACTTCACCATATATCATCCAATAAGGCTGGAAGACTATATCTTTAGCTAGTTCCCAGGATGCAGACTCGGCTGGGTAAAGGATTGCTTTCCTTGGAACACCAAAGCTGAGTAAGACCACTGCCATAATAACCACGATATAAAACATGTTTGCCACCTAGAATTCAAGAGATTAAAAAATTCAAAGTTCAAAATAATTGTGCAAAAGCATAGTAATGGTAACTGATGCTATTGCATTGCAAAAATGCTGAATGATACCAATCACTAAAAGGTGCATGTAATATAAAATTCTTCTGTAAAAAATGTAATTAACTTGAGTTTTTATTTTAATTTAATATTAAAGTTTATTTTAGTATAAACTTTGGTTCTCCTCTTTTTGATGTTCTTGCATCCAGGGCCACTCAGGATCATCTTTGGTGCCATTTTCTAATCAGCAACTGCACATGTAACTTTCCTCTGTCTTTTCTCTCTCCATTACAGTCGATACCTTCCTACACTAAGGAAGGATTGAAGGTGGCAATTTCACTTTGGGGAATGACAAATATCTAACTACTCTTGTGGCATATGTCCCATTAAATGAGACGAGGTCTTCAAGTTAAAAAAAGTGAATTATTTCAGCGAATTGTAAAGTTCAAATTTCAAAAAGATATAATTTAGGATTGCAAGCCTTTCTCTCAGTCAAGTTCTAGAACTTACCTGCGACTCTTGCAATCAATGTAAAATTAAAAAGCAACTGTTGCAATGCTAGCACAGATCTCCAAGACTCTTAAGGTTTGTGAAAATACACTCCAATATAGTATTGGCTCTCCATATCTTACAGTAAAATGATCCACAGCAATATTTTAATTATTAGAATACAACAAATCTGTTAAAATCCAATATCACATAACATGAACATCTTTGTTGCATTATAAAGAATAATTACAATAGAACTCATCTTCACATTTGAAAGACAAAAATACAAAACGAATCATTAAAGTTTCCAGGTGATTCACTTACCATTTTACCTATCATTGTGACATATGGCCCTGCATGCTGATTGACGGCTAGGAAATCCAAAAGTCGCACATACCAAAATATAATATTGAGGCAGTACATTATCCGCCCAGCAGTCATCACTTGCTCAGTTCCAAATCTTAGCCCCAAACCAACAAAAAACAAGACAATTGCGAGCGTGTCAGTGATGTTGAAATAGTCACTGAAATAAACTTTGATCTTCTGACTTATCTTTCCAGCTTCTGACATAAAGATCTAGATAAACAAAAATTAACAAAATGATAACAATTGCATCAATGAATCAAAATCCAACAGATTATGACACAAGGCTATCATATACCTGAAAACTTCTAATGAACACAAATGATCAATTAATTCATGCAGTGTGAAATACCAAAATATTACTCCTTAAGGAGCAATGGACCAAAATCCATGAAAGAGACTGGGGGAGGAATGCAGGGAAACATGGATAAAAGTGGTAAACAAACCAAGTTTTCAAAAGAGTACTTTTGATGGCATGGAAAGTGACCTAGGAAGTGACTTTGAGGATCAAGGAACAGCAGTATATTGATCAGTTCCTCATGATAATGGGCAAAACGAATAAGCCAGTGCCAGGGTGATGGGCATTGGCTCTGCCTGGGAAAATGTCCTATAAAAGATAAGGAGAAATAACAGATAGGTAGCACTGTGATGGAAAGTGTCATCCACAGTGCTATCGAGCTGTACATAATAATAACCTGCTCACCAACGCTCAATTTTGGATCTACCAGACCCACTCAACTCTTTTACAGGTTCAGATGAAAGTGAGGACTGCTGATGCTGGAGATCAGAATCGACAGTGTGGTGCTGGAAAAGCAAAGCAGGTCAGGCAGCATCCGAGGAGCAGAAGAATCGAGACATTTTGGGCAAAAGCTCTTCCTGACGAAGGGCTTATGCCCGAAATGTCGATTCTCCTGCTCCTCAGATGCTGCCTGACCTACTGTGCTTTTCCAGCACCACACTCTCAACTCATTACAGGTTCAAAGAAGCACAGAAGAGCCTAACTCCACCGATGAAGTGAGCTTTCATAGTGTGTGGTAATGAGGAAACCTAGCAAAACTGGAGAGGGGGGTCTCCACTGGCTAGAGTCACCTAGTACAAAAGATGATGGGAGTGCTTTGTTGGAGGTCAGTTATCTCAGTTCCACGACCTCAGTAAAGGAGATCCTCAGTGCAGTGCCTGAGGTCCAACTATCTTCAGCGGCTTCTGTGACCTTCCTGTTGGACAGCATCTAAGCTTGGACTGATACATGCTAGGCAATGACCATATTGAAAATAAGAGAATTCAAACATTGTCCCTTGACATTCAACGGCCTTAGCATCACTGAATCTCCCAAAACAATGTCATGAAAGTTACCATTGAGCAGAAACTGAACTGGAGCAGCTATGTGAGTACTGTGGCTAAAACTTTCAAGTCACAGGCTAGGAATCTTGCAGCGAGTAACTCACCTCCTGATTCCCCCAAGTCCATCCACAATATACAATATCAGGACTGTGATGAAATACTCTCCACTTGCTTGGATGAGTTCAGCTTCAGCAACACACAAGCTTAAAACCATCCAGAACCAAGCAACCCACATGACTATCACACCCAACATTTTCAACATTCACTCCCTCCACTACCCCTCCAAGTGGTAGCAGTTTGTCCTATCAACAGTGTGCACTGTAACAACTCATCAAGGTTCCTCCAACAGCAACTTCCAAACCTGCATCCTGTACTAATTGGAATGACAAGGGCAGCTGATTCACACCCTCAAAGTCTCTTCCAAGTCATTCACCTTCCATACGTGGAAATAACTTGGTTGTTCCTCACCATCTCTGCATTCTGAAAGGTCTGTGGACATGCCAGTAACAGGTGGACTGCAGTGGTTCAAGATAGGTCAACATCACCTTCTCAAGGGCAATTAAGAATGGATGATAAATGCTGGCCTAGTCAGTGAAACCCACAATAAATAGAGAGAGCAAGAATTGACTTGAGGGGAAGTGAACAAGAAAATGTATGGGAGGATAAGGAGATGAGTGATTAGGACTTGTTAGGCAAAGGTTTCAGGCAATGAGGGAGTCAGTATCAGAGACAGCAACTCAACAAGGTAGGGGCAATGATGCAGTACGGTGGTCTTAGCACTAGACTAGATCTGAATAGAAACAGGTCAAATTTTAAAAGAGCACCAAGATGCTAACTAATGCATTCAGCCTGACTGGGTAATCAGTGAAGTTCAAAGAGCTATTGTGAGAACTGGACAGACAACAGGCTCCTTGACCAAATGATTTTTTAAAAACAGTACACAACACTTTGTTGATTGTGCACATTATTAAGCTGTGACAATTCCAGGTTGATTTTTAAAAGAATCATCCTCACCTCTCTAATTTTCTCGATGGCTAAGGTAAAAATGAAGGAAATCACAATCCATTCTTGCACTGATGGTAAATTCTCCATTTCCACCAGAACAACATAGGTGTACAGCATGAGAAATCCCAAATACGCCAACTGCAAAGATTCAATTTTAGAGAAAGAGATTAATGACTTCAAAGTTTTGAATAGTGACAGATCCTCATTCTTCAGTACTTGACTCTTCAGTTGTAGTATTACCGTAGTAAAGAGTGAAGCTTTATGCTGAGAACCTTTACTTTTAGTTTCATCTCTCAAGGTTTCTTAGTTAATCTTTGTGAGACAATGCGTACTACTTTCCATTGTCAAAGAGGAACATTTCAATAAATCTTGCCTTAAGTATTTTTATCCTCAACTACCAAGTGATGAACATTCACTTTCATAAAAAGGAATTACAAATGGAATTTGATTGCAGTCATGTACTTTAGGTCACAGCAGTGATCTTTTGCTCCCTAATCAATGCAAATATAATAATTAAATTGAAGCCAACAGCCCAAACATTTTGTATCCTGATCATCGTAAGATTTGATGTAAATTGGGATATGCCCACCTGACACTGCACAAATTCTGACATAAGCACATTCGCTGAAATTGCCCAAGTTGAAATTTTCAATGGGCTGGTTTCTGCTATTTGTGACTCTTCATACGACCTGGACCAGCAAAGTGGTATTTATTCACATACTTATCCAGGAAACTTAAAGCTGGTTAATACCTGGTCTAACTCAGTGGTTAGTCATTGCAACTGTATAAAGCACCACAACAATCATAACTGACCCAAATGAACCACTGTCCCCCCAACCCAAACAGAGTACCTCACACTTCCCCAAATCCTCAGCTTGACCAAACTGCACTACCTCATCTTCCCACAATGACTCCAGCCAGCCCCACACCCTCCCTCGAGCAGCCACTCAGTGTTTCATTAACCTATGCACCAAATGACCTGGAGCTATGGGAATACAGCAGCTGCTGCAGCAAAAAAGGTGCACATCCTCTCTTTTTACTCTTCTATGATTGCTGGATACACCCTGGAAGGGCTGCATTGATGTATTGCTGCTTCAGCAAGGATTAGAAGTCCTGCTGGAAAATGGTCAGATCCTTTGGGTACAGAAAACTTCGAGTAATACAATCAGACAGTATATAACAGAAGTGCAGTCCTTACCAACACTAATTCTCATATTCCCCTTTTATGGTTGTTTGAGCAGAATAAAGAGACCATCATGCTCAAATCCTCACTTAATCACTCCTTCATGGTTCATAAACTTTTCTCAATAGATATGGCAAATTTACTTATCCTACTTCTGTTTCATGAATCAATCACCTTCAGGTATCTCTTAACAGGTACCAACATTATGTCCTAGAACTCTTATTTTGCATTTTGGATTCAACGTTTCAAACAAAGATGGTTACCTAGAATAAACTTGCATAAGACAGAGGCAATTCAGAGGACTTTGTTGGATTTGGATTCATATCCAGGTCCTATGATGTTGAAACACATTTCAAACTCAAGACATCAGCCAGCATCCCTTTTATTTTTGAGACCAGCTCTTCTCTCAAAGCCACTTTTCACATCAATAACTGTGATAGTTGAAGCTTGGTTCCAGCTTCCTAAGGTTAAAATAGCTGTACGTGTATAACCCAAGTCAATTAAGGAGGGCTTTGAGATAAACAGCTTTAATTTCTTCATCGAACTCTATTAAGACAGGTCAGGTATATTGCTTCTTTTGCTTTACTCACTTACTGTGTTAAACCAAAACTTTGCAATGGGTGCATGGTAGAAAGAGTAAAATTTTCTAGTAAGAGGCAGCCTCCTTGGTTTAATGTGAACTGTATCCTCATGTTTCACTTCATGGTCATAGATTCCTTCTTCTTTGAAGACTTCCTGTGTAATATCAAGCAGAATAAAGTTCCAGAATTATGCTGCAAGACAAGTTGGTCCAGTATACAGAGAACATAACATGAGCCTTAGATTCTAGGAGATGCAGAAGGTATTATGAAAAGATAAAGTATGGGAGAACAATTTTATCATTAAGTGTGACCATGGACAGTGTCAGAAGCGTGTCCCATTTCTTGAAAACACAATGACATGCATAAAGTGCGATTATTGCTTCAGATATTAAAAACTGCTGATCTGAACAGTTTAACAAGTTAATTTGTATTTTACAGATTAAGGTAGTCCAGGATAATATAGTTTCATAAAATTCTATATTTATCTTGTGTAGGTGATAAAATGCCTATCATTTCTGCTGTAACTTACAAACATATGAATGGAGTACAGATCCCAATCATAAACAGACCTTGTACATTACTAACCCCAACACTTTCACCCTTCCCAATCAAACACTTACACCTTAGTTTACATTGATTTACCTATATTCACTCACAATAATGTGGAGCTCAGGAGGCCAGCAATGCCATGTAGATTTGTGTAGAATGACTGATCCTATTGCAGAAATCAAGTTTGAGCAGGTTTCTTTGGAGGAAACAGGGTTGAAAACACTACCTTATCTGGTAGGCAAAAACTTATATAGGGGATCAGAGAAATCAGACACCACTTTGACGTCAACTCCCCAAAGCAGGTGCTTTGCATTATAAGGAACCAAATACAGTTGTCTCGTTTTACTATTTTGGGTTTGAAATGGTAAGAAAAAATACAGTCACTGTTCCACCAACCAACCAGACTGAACTATGTAATTGTTTATGGCTTTACAAACATATACAGAACTTAATTTTCCTTTTTCTGAAACATGTGCTTTAAGATCACATTCTTAATTTTTATTTTCCCAATGACCCAGATATTTCATTTTCATTCTCTTGTTTCAACTTGACCCTTTCAAACATCTTTTTCCCGTCATAGTACAGTCAAACTGCAAGTACAGATCTCACTGTTCTCAAGTATCTAATCTTTGAAGGTGGATGCTGCACAGAAAACACGCTTTTCAAAGTCAGTTCAGTTATTCATTGGAAAACAAATACATAATTGTAAAGGTTGATCAAAAATGGAACATTATCTTGTGCCAGTGTAATTTAAGATTATAGCTAGGGATTGAAGTGATCAGTGCAAGGTCTTCCTGAGAGAACACAATGAATAGTACAAATTAATGAGTGGTGACATACACAGTAACAAAGTTGCAATACTGAGCTCATGGAAAATAACAGGCATAAACTGTACAAAGAGCAGAAAAAGTTAGGACCCTACATGAAAGAGGCCAGTAAAAGGATGAAACTTTTAGGAATGAGAAGACCACAATAATGGATATTTAGCATTTAAACCAGATTGTTCTGATAGTTGTTTGAGTATGTAATGTTATATGTACATCCAAAATTTACTGCCAGATCAGAGACTTCAGAGTTAAACTCTATATGACGAAAAGAGTTAGAAGGCCATTCAGCCCCTCAAGCCTGTTCCACCATTTCAGCAGGTAAAGGCCGACTTCACTGTGGCCTCAACTTTCTGTATGCCCCACAGATACCTTTGCCTCCCTTGTCAGTTAAGCGTCAATCCAACTCAGTCTGACCCTGTCTGCACTGCACTCTGGGGGAAAAAAATCTGACTCACTCAACTCTGTCTTAAATAGGAGATCCCTTATATTTAAACTCTCTCCTACAAGGGTAAACATCCTCCCAGCACTCCCTCTGTCAAGTGTCCTCAGGATCCAGAAAGACTAATTGTTTTGTTGGTACACTGAGTAATTCTGAGACACAGTCACCTAAGAACTGAGACAGAAATATGGTATAGGAAAGGAAAGCAAGCAGTCAAATACAGCAAGCTCTGGTATAAGGTGACAGTTACGTTCATCTGCAACCTCACACAATAAGAAACTGCACTATGGAAAACCACTAGAGAAAATTGTGCAGTAGAAAACTACTATAGAAAATCGCTATAGCCGTTCAATAGGAAGTTTGCATTATCCAAACAGCATCCACAGTTCGTCAATCACGTTATAGTCAATTTGCACCGATGAAACATGCGTTATGTCAGAACAACCTATAAATTGTTCAACGCTGACTCAAACAGAAGAAAATCCTATTTGGTACACTTGCAGCATCAAAAATTAAACAGTGCATTTTGCTCCCTGTGGTGCCCTGTCAAGTTGATTAGATTTTACAAGTAATTTTCAGACAGCGTTCTCTGAAATGAAAGTTGCAAAAATGAAGCTCCGATGAGAGATCATTGATTTGAAGCATTAGTACAGTTTCTGTATAAACATTGCCAGCAATTTCTGTTGTTATTTATTTTTGGTTAATTGGTTAACTATTTTCACCAACAGTTCGCAGACTACAATGTTGCCTGTAAATTTCCGTCTGGGTCAGAATCCCTATTTCCAACTCAGATCAGTTAAGAATGTGATTCACTTACTTTTGGCCTATGCTCAATGCAGAATTAATCACAACAGATGCAACCATACAAAACATGCAGACAGCACTGTCACAGAAAACACAGCCCCTTCTTGTAGTAAGTACCTGTCATATTCCAGCAAAATAAAAAGTGTAAATGTCCCATACCCACTTTGACAGAATCAAGGTTTTAAGGTAAGTGGGTGAGAGGGGTGGGTTAGACGTAGGGGGTCCATTTACTATTTTACCAAGAGTAAGAGTAGCTTTTAATCCTGTAATGTTCCTCAGAAATATATTAACACAGGGCGCCTGAACCCTCTGATATCTCCAACACTAACAATAACTTGGGAACATTTTCGGAGGGTTCTGGGTAATTGGCCACCTGAAGATTAAATTACTGGGAAATTACTACATAGTCAGTGCATTGGGACTCCCCAAGAATTAGTTCATGAAATGTGGGCATGGCTAGATAGGTCATCATTTACTACCCACCTGTAATTGCCTGAAAAGTAGTTAAGAGTCAACCAAATTGCAGTGGGTCTGGAGTCACACGTAGGCCAGACCAGGCAAGGACAACAGATTTTGTTCCCTCAAGGACATTAGTAAATATTATGGATTTTTATGACAATGGTTTCATGGTCATTATTAGAATACCTTTTTACACCAGATTGTCATCACATTCAAATTTCACAATCTGCCTGGCTAAGATGAGAATCCACATCTTATTCCATTAGCCTGAGGTTTTAGATTACTAGGTAAGGTGACATAATCACTCCAGCATCGCCTCTCCCTTTAAGAGTTCAGTATCATCATGTATAGTTTATTCTTATGGGCTCTATTAGAAGCAATCTTACCATTGAGATTTGATCAGTTGGGCTCTGAAAATTATGTTCACTGTCTTCCATGTTCATTTGATGAGCATCTTCAGTTTGAGGAATATGAGACATTTCAGCCTTAGTTTTAAATTCCAGCATGAGAATAGCAGGAGGGAACAGAATACTAAGAATAACCTGAGCAAAAAATAAATGCATTGAGTCAATTTCAACATGGTTGGATACTTCAAACAATTTTCTGTGAAATTTGTCCTGATCTTAGTTGCTCTCAAACAAAAGGAGACCACTGAAGTTCCAGCTTCCTGGCCCCAATCATCTCCTTTTCACTACATTCCCTCAACACCCCCATTCCATACTAGAATGGTATAAAATAATTCCCACTTCTTTCCTGAACAGAGGCCGAACCAGGTTCCATTTCTCTCACCTTCCTCCATCTGCTTGAAATTGTTCTCACGTTAAACAACTTCAGATTAACTACACTTAATACCTGCTTAGAAGTTAATCTGAAGGTTCTCCAACTGGATGAAACCATGGATGAACAGGAAGACCCACTGCCTACTTAAGACCAAGTCCAATAACCGTGGCCATTACAGGAAATCCAGATATGATCACCATTAGAGATGCCAAGAGGCAATACCAGACTAAGCTAGGGACCCCAACTAACCATACAGAATCATAGAGTCATACAGAATGGAAACAAATCCTTCAGTCCAACTCATCCAGTTGACCAGATATTAATTAATCTTGTCCCATTTGCCATATCCCTCTAAACTCTTCCTTATCATATACCCATCCAGATGCCTTTTAAATGCAGCCTCCACCACTTCCTCTGGCAGCTCATTCCATACACGCACCATCCTCTGCGTGAAAAAGTTGCCCCTTAGGTCCCTTTTAAATCTTTCCCCTCTCACTCTAAATCTATGCCCATTATTCTGGACTCGTCCACCCCAGGGAAAAGACCTTGTCTATTTATCCTATCCATGCCCTTCATGATTTTATGAATCTTGGTATGGTCACCCCCTCACCCACCCCAGCCTACAGCTCAAAAACTCCAACCCTGGCAACATCCTTGTAAATCTTTTCTGAACCTTGCAAGTTTCACATCCTTCCAATAGGAAGAACAGAATTGTACACAATATTCCAAAAGTGGCCTAACCAATGTCCTGTACAGTTGCAACATGATCTCTCAACTTCTGTACTCAATGCTCCAACCAACGAAGGAAAACACACCAAACGCCACCTTTACTATCCTATTTACCTGCGACTCTACTTTCAAGGAGCTATGAACCTGCACTCCAAGGTCTCTGCATTTAGCAACACTCCTCAGGACATGAAGTGGATAAGTCCTGTCCTGATATTCCTTTCCAAAATGCAGCACGTCACATTTATCTAAATTAAACTCTACCTTCCCATTCCTTAGCCCATTGGCCCATCTCACCCATATCCTGTTGTAGTCTGAGGTAACCTCCTTTGCTGTCCACTACATCTACAGTTTTAGTGTCATCTGCAAACTTAATAATCATACCGCTTACGTTCAAATCCAAATCATTTATATAAATTACAAAAAGCAGTGGACCCAGCATCGAAGCTTGTGGCACACCACTGGTCACAGGCCTCCAGTCTGAAAAACAACCCTCCAGCACCACCACCTTCTATCTTCATGCCAGTTCTGTATCCAAATGGCTAGTTCTCCCTGTATTCCAGGAGATCTAACCAGTCTCCCATGGGGAACCTTGTCCAATGCCTTACTGAAGTCCATATAGATCACATCTACCGCTCTGCCCTCATCAATCCTCTTTGTTACTTCTTCAAAAAACTCAATCAAGTTTGTGAGACATGAATTCCCATGCACAAAGTCATGTTGACTATCCCTAATCAGTCCTTGCCTTTCCAAATACATGCACATCCTGCCCCTCAGGATTCCCTCCAACAACCTGCCCACCACCAACGTTAGGCTCACTGGTCTAAAGTTCCCTGACTTGTCCTTACCACCCTTCTTAAACAGTGGTACCACATGAGCCAACCTCCAGTCTTCCGGCACCTCACCTGTGACTATCGATGGTACAAATATCTCAGCAAGAAGCCCAGCAATCACTTCCCTAGCTTCCCACAGAGTTCTAGGGTATACCTGATCAAGTCCTGGGGACTTATCCACTTTTAGGCATTTCAAGAAATCCAGCACTTCCTCCTCTGTAATTTTGCAAGATGTCACCATCTATTTCCTTATATTCTATATCTTCCATATCGTTTGTCACAGTAAATACTGATGCAAAATACTCGTTTAGTATCTCCCCCATTTTCTGCGGCTCCACACAAAGGCTGCCTTGCTGATCTTTGAGGGGCCCTATTCTCTCCCTAGTTACCCTTTTGTCCTTAATATATTTTTTAAAAACCTTTTGGATTCTCCTTAATTCTATTTGTCAAAGCTATCTCATGTCCCCTTTCTGCCCTCCTGATTTCCCTCTTAAGTATACTCCTGCTGCCTTTATATCTAAGGATTCACTCGATTTATCCTGTCTATACATTACATATGCTTCCTTCTTTTTCTTAAGCAAATCCTCAATTTCTTTAGTCATCCAACATTCCCTACACCTACCAGCCTTTCCTTTCACCCAAACAGGAACATACTTTCTCTGGATTCTCATTACCTCATTTCTGAAGGCTTCCCATTTTCCAGCCGATCCTTCACCTGCAAACATTTGTCCCTAATCAGCTTTTCAAAGTTCTTGCCTAATACTGTCAAAATTGGCCTTTCTCCAATTTAGAACTTCAACTGTTAGATCTGGTCTATCCTTTTCAATCACTATTTTAAATCTAATGGAATTATGGTCACTGGCCCCAAGTGCTTCCCCTACTGACATCTCAGTCACCTGCCCTACCTTATTTCCCAAGAGTAGGCCAAATTTTGCATCTTCTCTAGTAGGTACATCCACATACTGAATCAGAAAATTGTCTTCTACACACTTAACAAATTCCTCTCCATCTAAACCCTTAACACTATGACAGTCACAGTCTATGTTTGGAAAGTTAAAATCCCCTCCCATAGCCACCCTATTATTCTTATAGATAACTGAAATCTCCTTGCAAATTTGTTTCTCAATTTCCTGCTTTTGTTTGGGGGGTGGTTATAATCCTATTCTTATTTCTCAGTTCCACCCAAATAACTTCCTTGTATGTATTCCCAGGTATATCCTCCCTAAGTACAGTAGTAATGCTATCCCTTATCAAAAATGCCAATCCCCCTCCTTTCTTGCCTTCCTTTCTATCATTTATTGCCTGCAACATTAAACTGCCAGTCCTGTCCATCCCTGAACCATGTTTCTGTAATTGCTATGATATCCCAGTCCCATGTTCCTAACCATGCCCTGAGTTCATCTGCCTTCCCTGTTCGGCCTCTGGCATTGAAATAAATGCAGTTTTGTTTATCAGTCCTACCTTGTTCTCTGCTTTGTTCCTGCATGCCCTGACTGCTTGACTCATTCCTTTTCCCAACTGTACCAGTCTCAGACGGATTTCTTCCTCAGTATCGCCCTGGGTTTCCCCCCCTCCCCACCTTACTCGTTTAAATCTTCCAGGGCAGCTCAAGCAAATCTCCATGTCAGTATATTACTCCCCTTCCAATTAAGGTGCAATGTGCCCCTCCTGTACAGGTCACTTCTTCCCCAGAAGAGACTCCAATGATCCAAAAATGTGAACCCTTCTCCCCTGCACCAGCTTCTCAGTCATGCATTCATCTGCGCTATTCTCCTATTCTTACCCTCTCTAGCTCATGGCACTGGTAGTAGTCCAGATATTACTACCCTTGAGGACCTCCTTTTTAAATTCCTGCCTAACTTCCTATATTCTCCCTTCAGAATTTCATTCTTTTTCTTTCCTATGTCATTAGTTCCAATGTGTACATCAACCGCCTGCTAGTCCCACATTCCTTTGAGAATACTCTGCACTCTGAGATATTCTTGATCCTGACACCAGGGAGGCAACACACCATTCTGACTTCTTGCTGTCAGACAGATGCAGAAATGTCTGTCTGCGCCTCTGACTAGAGAAAGTCCCCTACCACAGTTGATCACTTGGACTCTGATGCACCCCTTGTTACATTAGAGCTAGTCTCGATACCAGAAACTTGACTATTCATACTACATTCCCCTAAGAGTCCATCACCCCCTATATTTTCCAAAACGGCATACTTGTTTGAGATGGGGATAGTGTCAGGAGACTCTTGCACCACCTGCCTATCCCTCCCACCTTTCCTGAAAGTAACCCATCTACCTGACTGTATCTATGGTATTTTTATCCCTTCATATAACTCCATCATACCCCCTAGCTCCTGTAAATTCCTCATCACCACTGACTGACACTCCAACCAATGTGATTTGTGGCAAGGCCTATACGACATAATAGGTTACAAAGCAAAGCAGAATAGAATAGCAGACAAAAATACATCCCTCACTGTTGTGCTCAATGCACTTTACACTCATTTCAAATATAAGGTCAGTGAAACAGTGTTGCCTGCTCCAACAGCCTTAGATCCACCTATTCCCTCAGTCACTGCTGCAGACATCAGATCAGCCTGAGTGTACCCACGGAAAGCAACCAACCCAGAGGGAGTCCCTGGCTGTGCACTCAGATCCTGGGCGTACAAGCTGGCAGGTGTATTTGTTGACATCTTTAAGCTTTCCTTACTATGATCTGAAGTCCTCAGCTGCTACAAGACGACCACCATCATCCCGATACAAAAGAAAACTCACGCAGCACGCCTCAATGATTACTGTCTGGTGGTTTTGACCTACATAATTATCAAGTGCTTCAAGAGGTTAACCATGGCTCAAATTAACTTTGGCCTACCAACCTGCCTTGATCCACTGCAATTCGCCTGTCACAACTGGTCCACAGCAGATGCCATCTACCTGGCCCTATACACATACCTGGGACATCTGAATAGCAAGGATGCCTATGTCAGGCTCTTATTTATTGACTACAGCTCTACCTACAACACCATAATTCCAACAAAACTATCTCCAAACTCTGAGACCTAGCTCTATGATCCACCCTCTGCAACTGGATCCTCAGCTTCCTGACACACAGACCACAATCAATTACTGAGTACAGGCAGTAGCAGCTCTTCCCTAACAATTTTCAACACTGGCGCCACAAAAGATTGCATACTCAGCCCCTCACTGTACTCACTGTGCACTCATGACTGTGTGAATTTCTTCAGAATTCTATCTACAAGTTCGCTGGTGACTAACACCATCAGTATCGGTCGGATATCAAACATTATTCCTGATGAAGGGCTTTTGCCCGAAACGTCGATTTTGCTGCTCGTCGGATGCTGCCTGAATTGCTGTGCTCTTCCAGCACCACTGATCCAGAATCTGGTTTCCAGCATCTGCAGTCATTGTTTTTACCTCGGATATCAAACAGATTCAAGACAAAGTACAGGAAAGAGAGAGCATGCTTGATGGCATGATATAAAGATAACAATCTCTCGCTCAGTGGTAAAGGAAGAGCTAATCATTGACTTCATGGAAAAAAAAGTGGAGGGCACATCATCTAAGTACATTTTTGGAGCTGAGCTGGAGATGGTTGAGAGCATCAAGTTCTAGGAGTGAATATTACCATCTGTCTTGGTCCACCACGTTGATGCGAGGTGAAGGGAGCACAACAATGTCTCTACTTCTTCAGGATGATAAGGAAATTTGGCATGTCCGTATATACACTTACCAACCTTTATAGGATGCTTTCTGTGGTGCATCACAGCATAGTACAACAACTGCTCTGCCCAGGACCATAAGAAACTACAGAGAGTTGTGAACACAGCCCAATTATCAAGCAAACCAACTGACTCCATCTATACTTCTTGCTGCCTCAGCAAGGCAGCCATCATCAAAGACCCTTCTTACCCCAGTTATAATCTTTGCCAACCTCTTCCATTGGGCAGAAGATACAAAAGCTTAAACACACAAATTAACAGATTCAAGAACAGCATCTTCTCCAACATGGAGAGTTCAGAACTAGAGGGCATAGGTTTAGGGGGAGAGGGGAATGATATGAGAGAGACCTAAGGGGCAACTTTTTCCACACAGACGGTGGTGTGTGCATTGAATGAGCTGCCAGAGGAAGTGGCGGAAGCTGGGACAATTACAACATTTAAAAGGCATCTTGATGGATATATGAATAGGAAGGGTTTGGAGGGATATGGGCCAGGTGCTGGCAAATTGGGACTAGATTAGGTTGGGATATCTAGTTGGCACAGATGAGTTGGACCTGAAGGGTCTGATTCCATGCTGTACATCTCTATGACTCTATGAGGTATTGCATTTTGTTTATAACAAACAAAGATAGGACTACAATTATTGGTACAGCCTTGGGTAGTGTTGTAGAACAGAGGAACCTCAGGGTGCAGATACATAATTCTTTGCATTTTGTATTACACCTAGACAGGGTGGTTAAAAAGGCGTTTAGCATGCTTGCCTTCATTATTCAATCTTTTGAGTATACAGTTGGGATGTCATGTTAAGGTTGTACAGGACATTGGTGAGACCTTTTCTGGAATACTGTGTCCAGTTCTGGTCACCCAGTTATAAAGGAGGATGTTATCAAGCCAGAGAGGGTTCAGAAGAGATTTACCAGGATGTTGCCAGGTATGGAAAGATTGAGTTCTAAAGAAAGGCTGAATAAGTTGGGATCATTTTCACTGGAGTATCGGAGGTTGATTATTTTATAAAATAATGAGGGGATAGAGTTAATAATAGTTGTCTTTTCCCTAGGATAGGGGATTTCAAGACTCAGGGCACATTTTTAAGGTGAGAGGAGAGAGATTTAAAAAAGATGCGAGGCTAATTTTTATTTTTATATAGAGGTTGGCTCATGTGTGGAATGAACTTCCTGAGGAAGTGATGGATGTTGGTACAATTACAGTTTAAAAGACATTTGGATCAGTACACGAATAGGAAAAGTTTGGAGATCGATGAGCCAGGAGCAGGCAGGTGGGACTAGTTTAGTTTGGGATTACGTTCGGCATGGACCTGGTTGGACTGAAGGGTCTGTGTCCGTGCTGTATGACTCTACAATCGCTGTTTTAAGTTTGTTTTGCTTTGTCTTGGTTTGCTATTTCCCCCATCTTTTATTTTTAATACTTTTGGATGGCAATTGTTCAGAATCCTGCTCATCCCAACTACTTTAGGCACTGTTGTTTTGTTTTGTTTATCCTATTCTTTCTCCCTTTGAGCTTACACACGAACTTCCTTCTGGCTTTTCACAGACCTTACCCTTCTTTTCTTTCCATCCTGAGCGCTTTCAACTGCTCACTATTACATTTCTAACTTTTTCCCCCCATTTCTGATGAAAGGTCACGGACTAAAAATGTTACAAAAACAAAATATTGCGATGGACCCTGTGGATTAAGAAACAGTTTATGTTCGAAGTCCATGGCTTCACCAGAATCGGACAGATCTGTCTCCATCTCTCATTTTCAGCTCTATCACTCCATAGATTTGGCCAGACCTACTGAGCATTTCCAGAATTTTCTGTTTTTATTCCAAACATGCTAGTTTTCTGGATAAGCCATATACTTAATTACTATCCAGCCTGTGACAATGTTACCTTGTACCATGAATTTTTCCTCATATTCAGTCTTCCCATCCACATGTCTGACAGCAGCATTTGGGTGCATGTGTGCGCTACAAATGGACGAAGTCTTGAATGAACAGCTAATTTGAGGCAGGTCGAGTTGCTCCAGTTTTTCAATTCATAAGTCAGCAACTTCATAGCCATAGTTTCATCTTGCCTGAAGGACTGATCCAGTAAATCAACTGCTAATTGACCAAATTCACTGAAACAAAAATAGCAATATGTTCATTAATCACTGGTTAAACATTAATGTCACCTCTCAAGTTCAATTCAGTTGGGGATACTGATCACTTGTTTAAACAAAAAATGAGAGCCTGATGAAAATGATCACATGTACCTGCTGTTACAAATGTACAACGGCAGCTCTAATGAAGTAGAAAGCATACTAACAGAGTGCTTATATCTGAGCCATTGCTAATTCCAAATTAAGCACATTATTTCAAGGAAATATAGTGGTTATTTTATTTTATGAAAAAGTCTAGTTCAAATTTAGTCCTAGGCTACCTATAATAAAAGTCAGAAAAGAGAGTGTGTCAAAAATGCTCAGGTTTACCTCATCTGAAAGTTGACATTGCATTTAGCGGTTCATGCACACTACTGCTTTTCACGACTGCCCATATCCAATCCGGCACCAACTCTCATTCATCCACAATTTAACATCTTTGGCTTCAGAATCCTCCAAATTGAAAATTCTCAGCCACGAGTTCAAACTCTTTTGTAGCCTCTCCCTACTTTATTTTTATTCTTCTCCATCCTTTCAAGAATACTGCTTCCCTCTAATTCTGACCTCTTCTCAACACAAAGTATCTTTTCACCCATAAATGTCCTCGACACCTTCAGCAAGTCGAGGCCTTTGGAACTCCCTCCCTAAATATCAATGCCTTTATTGAGACGGTTCTCAGAGAAGTGTAGTCAGGTATCCTTCCTATGACCTTCTCTGAGTCTGTTGACAATATTTCCGTTCAGAGCACAAGGGATATTAAAGACACAGTACTGGATACTGTGTACTGGAATAATGAAGTGCTCCACGAAGTATGCTGCATCATCCATTACCAGGAAAGAGGTTTCTTCCTCGGAATTTGTTTCTCTTTTTGAGACAGAAAAGCAACAAGGAATCAACTTCGGCTTTTCTCACAGCTAAGGCAACAATTGAAAAGCAACATTGGCAAAATGCTGGGATGAGGAACCCACCAAATTTCTTGTCTAGAGGTTAAAATGCAACATAGCCCAACAGAAATCCATGTTTTAAAAACTAAGATGTAAATTTGAATTGGTTTGTATATGGTAAACAAGTACACAATTTTATTAATTTGAGGATGGATTGTTCTGAAAGAACAGCTTTATTTAGCACCAAACACAAAAGTACTTACATAATTATTCAATTCTACACACGGGCACTTTATGACGACTGACCTGGAAGACTGTTTGAGTTCTTCAGAAGTATCATCAACCACATCACTCTGTTTTGCCTCACAGGACATAGATCGATTTAGTTTGCATGCAACTAAAGCTTTGGCCATGGACTCTTCTCCATGCTGCCAGAAAAACATGGCCATTTTCTGCCGCTTCATTAATACAGCCCAGACGAGCAGCTCGTTGAAAGGATACGGAAAACGCTTAGTCTCTGGATCATCAATGTCCACAACCTCATCTTTGGTTCTCTTTTTCTTCCCCTGATCAACAGAGGATTCAGGCTGAAAAAGCAGAAAGAGTGTCAGCTATTCTGCTTATCACTGACTGGAAACCAATTAAGGAAATGGCAACTTGCTCTGTGAAGCAAAATCGCATCTGTATTAAATATACAACGTATGGGGCTGCTTCTCCCATACCCTGACTGTGCGGGCAAAGTACAAAAAGCTTTCTTTTAGACACCAAAATCAACTTGAAACAACAATTAACACATTAATGTGAATTTCAAATTGTTGCTCCCATCCTTTAAAGCTCTGAATACACAGTGAGACAAACAGCTCAGGAGGTGCCTGGTATCCTTTACAAAGCTGTGTGTTTGAAATCCAAGTAGGACAAACATACAAACCATCTGTTCATACCTTGGGTTTGTAAGGCTGTGCAGTTTTAATGAAGTGATTATGTCGAGTCTTCTCTCTTTTATCTGCTCGATTGGTCAGAGACTCTTGATGCTTACGCAATTGAGGTATACTACTTGATGAATGCCGTCCAGATCGCTGGATTGAAAATATAAAAAAAGGTTGTTAGGAGAATGCTACTGACAGGGTTTTGCTCATCAAACTTAAAAATCACCAACAAAATTGCTTTCATTTATAATTAAGGCCTGGAACAACCTCTCATATTTCTTGTCTTGAGTCACAAAGAGTAAAATGGTTAAGAGCATCAATGAACCTTTTTGTTAAAATAACTTAACAACTGTGTGCTCATTGAAGGCACAGACTAAAGATCACCCAAACAAATAAAGTAGGAAAATATGAAACAAACCAAAACCAAAATTGCTGGAGAAACTTAGCAAGTCTGGCAGCACCAATGAAAAAAGAAGTTTATGTTTTGAGTCCAATTCCCCTCAGAATTCAAAATTTTTAGAATGCTGATGGCAATTTCTGTTTTTTGTACATTTTAGATTTCCAGCATTTGCAGTTTTGTTTTATTGTAGGACAACACAGAAATGATTCCACCTCAACACCCAACTTGTTACTTAATCATAACTGCAGATGTCAGTTTGCTGGCACTTAGTGAGGTATTCCAGAGGAGAACGTACCCTATTATTTCCATGAAGATTGTTGTAGATAATTCGGAAACGTTTCTTTGTGTATGTACATCGATAAGTTCCACCCATAAGGTATTCGATGACAAGGCCCACATCAATCAAAGTGATTTTATAATCTGAAGGGAGGTTCCCCTATGGAATAAAAGACATCAAAAATGACATCAGTCAACAGCAACGATATCCTATTCCAGTAAAACTTGTAGACAGCTAAGGCCAATTTATACTTTATGCAATTCTCAAGAGACTGGATTTTTTGATGGAAAAACAAGTTCAAAGTAACAAATCTGTTTCTTGACAATAGCCTAAACATTCCAAGAAAAATTTGTTGAGAAAAATCATTCATGCAGTCAACTACAGCAACAATTCAGAAAAAATGAAGGCTCTATCCTGCTATCAAATAAGGAAGTTCCTAGATGGTTCTTATTGATTTTAGGTGACCACTTGGCATTCTAAATCCAGTTCTCTGAAGTGTAGCTGCTATGCACAATCTTTTTATTCACTTGTGCTTCGCTAGCTGGCCAGCATTCATTGCCTATCCCTAGTTGCTCGAGAAGGTGGTAAGTGAGCTATCTTCATGAACTGCTGCAGTCCACCTGCTATAGGTTGGCCCACAGTGTCATCAGGGAGGGAATTCCGGGTTTTTGACCCAGCGACAGTGAAGCAACAACATTGTATTGCCAAGTGAGGACGGTGAGTGGGCTTGGAGAGCAACTTGAAGGTGGTGGTATTCGCATACATCCACTGACCTTGTCCTTCTAGACGCAAGTAGTCGTGGGATCTTTGGTGAATTTCTGCAGTCATCTTACAGATGCATCAGTAGTGGAGGGGGTAGATACTTATGGATGTGGTGCCAATGTAAGGAAGTGATAAAAATGTGAACTTCGACTGGATTAAGACAGAGAGATGCTGCCATCTGCCTCTCGTTAACTAACTTAGTGGCAGTAGTTGATGTCAAATATGTAAGCTTTTGTTCACTTTAAGATGCTCATTAAAGCCTTTATCAAGAGAGCCTCATTAGCAATATTCTTCTTAGAATGTGCCATTAAGTCATTTTGGTTTTACTTGTATTTCACAAAAGATGTCATTTGCCTAGAAACGTGTTGATGACCTTAAGGAATAGATTGTTTGGCCGGTCGAGTCTGCTCCATCATACAGCGAGATTATGGCTGATGTGGCTGTGGTCTCAGACCCACTTTGCTGGTCTATCAAAAATGTAACCCTATAAAATCACCCTCCACTATCTTCAGATAGAAGCAATTCAATGTTAGCAAAGAACAATTCACAAAAGACAGAGAAATAAAGTTTCTCTAAATATTCATGAAAATTGCAAAATTCCTGCATTCAATTTTTTTTATTTTCATAGATCAACAGCAAGAACTTAAAAGAAAATTTATAATTTGGACACATTAAAAGGATCATTGGTAAAAATCTGAGATTTAAAAAAATTCATGTTTATAAACTGCCATAAATATTTTCAGAGGTCAATCTGCTGCCATGTAGCTTGAAGGTAAACAACAAAAAATTACCTGCTTAACATCTCGCACGAGATGAAGTAATGTTGGATTGGTTGGACCTTGCTTCTGCAATGAAATAACAAAATTGAAGTGGTCAAAGTATTTCAGAGCAGCAAAGGAGGAAAGAAAAGGCAGGGAGAATACACATTAATGCCAGCAACCATTTCTGCAGAACCTCAAAATTCTTCACAGCTAATAATTTACTTTCAAAGTGCAGTGACTAGCATTTAAACTATGAGCGTATCCTTAAAATGTTTGTGTTAGATAGTCCTAATCTTTATTATACCATAAGTACAGGTGAAGGGCTGTCATAAAATGGCAGTGAGCCAAGAGGCACCAGAGCAAGTTCCACCAGTTCGAGAGGTATAACATACCTAAACAGATTGATTAAAACTATCAAAACGTACAGGTGAAGGTCAAGGCTTAGCTAACAAAAAATGCACTTTATGTCAACCGATAATCTAAACAATCCCGTTGATAAGGAGTCATTAATACAACTACCAGCGTTTGTGATTCAAGAATCTGAAATATTTTCATAAAATTTGAAAACATATTATTGTCCAGATCTAATTTATGCACTCAAGATTAACACTGCTACATTTTGGGCTTCCTAGCACTTACCGTGTTGTACAGTTCTTCAAGCCTAGGGATTGTAAGGAACTTGTGCATGCTAACTCCATTCTCAATGAGAAGTTTCACAAATTCCACTCGGTCCATAACAAGTGCATCTAACATTGCCTGCTCCAGTGATCCCACCTGCAACATGCAATAAACTCAGTGATAAAATCTGACCTACTGCTCAGCAACATTAAACATGAAAAAAAACCAAATGAAATCAGAACTTGACAAATTATATTCAAACAGCTACCTCATTAACTTCACGATGACAGAAAAAAATAATAATCCACTGATATGAGTAATCCCATTATTTGCTGCACTGAGCCCATCCTTAAAAGAACATGAATGTTAACATACCAGCCACTGCTGCCCGTAAACAAATGCATGGTTTTTAGCAATGTCCACTCTGTCCCAGGCAAGAGTCAAGATCAGCTGATCAAATGCAGATGAATTGGTACCTGAATTTTAAAAAGTTATAGCGTCAGTAAGGTACATGAACTGCCTGTTTGGAACAGGATGTGGAAACGATGTAGTATATTCATGTTGCATATGTCATAGCCATTGCCAGAACTAATTGCCAGGCTGGACTTTCTAGTTACAGTTGCAAAATTTGGTTATATTCTCACTATTGATGAGTTCATATTCAAGTAGGACAGACTGTTTAGACAAAAAATAAATAAAATGCCGACTGCAGTTAATTCTACTTTAAGTTCATGGGCAGCTTTGCCATAGAGCATGCAGAATAATAACCCTTGTAAGATCCATTTTTAGCTTTAATTCCCACCACAAATCAAATGGCCCACCAATTAGCTATCAATTAAGCAGCTTTTGGCTGCTCAAAGTTATTTTCTCTAATTTCTACACATGCACCTAAGCTCCCTTATTCTGAAGTAGTAGTTGGAAGTGTGTTGCTGGAAAAGCACAGCAGGTCAGGCAGCATCCAAGGAGCAGGTGAATCAATATTTTGGGCATTAGCCCTTCATCAGGAATGAGGCTTGTGGGCCAGAGGTCTGAGAGATAAATGGGAGGAGGGGTGGGGCTGGGGGTGTGGTTGGGGGGAGGGGGAGGGGGGGGGGGGGGGGGGGGAGTAGCTGGGAATGGGAATGCGATAGGTAGATGAAGGTGGGGGAAGAAGGTGATAGGTTGGAGAGGAGGGTGGAGCGGATGGATCAGAAAGATGATGGACAGGTCAAGAGGGCGGTGTCGAGTTGGAGGCTTGGGCCTGGGATAATCTAGCGGGGAGGGAAAATGAGCAAACTGGTGAAATTCACATTAATCCCATGTGGTTGCAAGGCAGAAGATGAGGCGTTCTTGCTCCAGGCATCGGTGGTAAGGGTTTAGCGATGGAGGAGATCCAGGACCTGCACGTCCTTGGTGGAGTGGGAGGGGAGTTGAAGTGTTCAGCCACGGAGCGGTGAGGTTGGTCGGTGCGGGTGTCCCAGAGACATTCTCTGAAACAATCCACAAGTTGGCATCCTGTCTCCCCGATGTAGAGAAGACCACATGGGGTGCAATGGATACAGTAGATGGCATTTGTGAAGGTACAGGTAAATTTCTGTCAGATGTGGAAGGAGCCTTGGACGGAGGTGAGGGGGAGGTGAAAGTGCAGGTTTTGCAACCCTGTGGTGGTAGGGGAAGGTGTCAGGAATGAGTGTGGATCTGACAATGGAGTCGAGGAGGGATTGGTCAGTCCGGAACACTGATAGGGATGGTGGGGTCTGATTGTAGGTGGAGGAAATGGCGGAGGATGACACAGAGTTTGATGAGGTGGAAGGTGAGGACCGGGGGATTCAGTCCTTGTTGTGGTTGAAGGGATGTGGTTCAAGGACAGAGGTGCAGGAAGTGGAGGAGATGCGCTGGAGGGTATTGTCAACCATGTCAGAGGGGAAATTGCGATCTTTGAAGGAGGCGGCCCTCTGGGATTTTGTAGTGGAATTGGTCCTCCTGGGAGCGGATGCGGTGGAGGCGGAATTTGGGAATAAAGGATAGCATTTTTACAGGAGGCAGGGTGGGAGGAGGTGTAGTCCAAATAACTGTGGGAGTCCGAGGGTTTGTAGTAAATGTGTATTGTTAGTCGGTTGCAGGGGATGGAGTGGGAGAGGTCCAGGAAGGGAAGGGTGGTGTCTGAGCTGGTCCAGATAATTTGAGGTTGGGGTGAAAGGTGTTAGTGAAGCTGATGAACTGTTCAACCTCCTCGTGGGAGTAAGAGATAGCACTGATGCAGTAATCGATATAGCCGAGAGAAAGATGGGTATTGGTGCTGGTGTAGCTCTGGAAGATGGACTGTTCCACGTACCTGACAAAGAGGCAGGCAAAGCTGGGACCCATGTGGGTGCCCATGGCTACCCCTTTGGTTTGGAGCAAGTGGGAGTATTGGAAGGAGAAGTTGTTGAGGGCGAGGACTAGTTCGGCTAGGCGGATGAGGGTGTTAGTGGAAGGGTACTGGTTGGGACGGCACAAGAGGGAAAAACAGAGTGCTTGGAGATCTTTGTTGTGACGGGTGGGTGTGTGCAGGGACTGGATGTCCATGGTGAAGGTGAGGCATTGGGGGCTGGGGAAATGAAAGTCTTGGAGGAGGTGAAGGGTGTGGGTGGTGTCCCAAACGTAGTGGGGAGTTCCTGGACTAAAGGGGACAGGATGGTGTCAAGGTATGCAGAGATGAGTTCAGTGGGACAGGAGCAGGCTGAGACAATGGGTTGACTGGGGAAGTCAGGTTTGTGAATTATTCAGAGGAAGGGCAACTGGACCCAGAACGTTAGCTCTGATTTCTCTTTACAGATGCTGCCAGACCTGCTGAGCTTTTCTAGCAACTTCTGTTTTGTTTCTGATTTACAGCATCTGCAGTTCTTTTGGTTTTCATTCTGAAACTTGTTGTTTCTATCATTTACATCATAAGGGCATAGGAACAGAAATTCAGCCATTCGGCCCATCGAGCCTGATCCACCATTCAATCATGGCTGATAGTGGGAAAATGGGGTTGAAAAACCTTTCTCCCTGTAACCTTTGATCCCCTTGGCAATCAAGAACTTATCTATCTCTGTTCTAAATGTACTCAGTGACTGGGTCTCCACAGCCTTCTGTGACAATGAATTCCACAGATTCATCACTCTCTGGCTGAAGACATTTCTCCTTATCTCCATTCTAAAAGGTCTTCCCTAAGTTTGTGCCACTGGGTCCTCATCTCTCCTGACCATGGAATCATCTTCCTAATGTCCACTCTGTCCAGGCCAATCAGTATCCTGCATGTTTTAATAAGATCCCCCCCTGTCCTTGTAAACTCCATTGAGTACAGACCTAGTCTTCTCAAACATTCCTCATATGATAGGCCTTTCATTCCTGGGATCATTCTCATGAACCTCCTCTGAACATGCTCCAGGGCCAGTACATCCTTCCTGAGATATGGAGCCCAAAACTGTGCACAATACTCTAAATGTGGGCTGACCAGAGCCTTATAAAGCCTCAGAGTTACATCCTTGCTTTTATATTCTAGGCCTCTCAACGTGAACGGCCATTCCCCTCAAGAACAAGTATACCGTTTTGGATACTTGTGGGGGGGATGACTTACCAGGGGTAAGTAACGGGGCTCAGGTCTCTGGCACGGAGCCTGTCCCCGTTACTCAGAAGGGAAGGGTGAAGAAGAGCAGAGCAGTAGTAATTGGGGACTCGATAGTTCGTGGCACAGATAGGCGGTTTTGTGGGAACGAGAGAGACTCACGTTTGGTATGTTGCCTCCCAGGTGCAAGGGTACGTGATGTCTCTGATCGTGTTTTCCGGGTCCTGGAGGGGGAGGGGGAGCAACCCGAAGTCGTGGTCCACATTGGCACCAACGACATAGGTAGGAGGAGTGCTGAGGATGTTAGACAGGCTTTCAGGGAGCTAGGTTGGAAGCTTGGAGTTAGAACAAACAGAGTTGTTGTCTCTGGTTTGTTACCCGTGCCACGTGATAGAGATTCGAGGAATAGGGAGAGAGAACAATTAAATGCGTGGCTTCAGGGATGGTGCAGGAGGGAGGGGTTCCAGTTTTTGGATAACTGGGGTTCTTTCTGGGGACGGTGGGACCTCTATAAACGGGATGGTCTACACCTGAACCTGAGGGGAACCAGTATCCTTGGGGGGAGGTTTGCTAGTGCTCTTCGGGGGGGTTTAAACTAACTCGGCAGGGGCATGGGAACCCAGATTGTAGCTTCAGGGTGCAGGGCCTGGAGTGTAGGGAGGTGAGGAACATGGCATCAATTTCCAAGGAGGGTGCCTGTAAACAGGGAAGTGGCTTGAAGTGTGTATACTTCAATGCAAGAAGTATACGGAATAAGGTAGGTGAACTTGCAGCGTTGGTTGGTACCTGGGACTTCGATGTTGTGGCTATTACGGAGACATGGCTAGAACAGGGACAGGATTGGCTGTTGCAGGTTCCGGGATTTAAATGTTTTAGTAGGGTCAGAGGTGGGGGTAAAAGAGGGGGAGGTGTGGCATTGCTTGTCAAAGATAGTATTACAGCGGTGGAAAGGACGATGGATGAGGACTTGCCATCTGAGGTAGTTTGGGCTGAGGTTAGGAATAGGAAAGGTGAGGTCACCCTGTTAGGAGTCTTTTACAGGCCTCCTAATAGTCCTAGAATCATTGAAGAAAGGATTGGGAAGGTGATTCAGGAGATGAGTGACAGTAATAGGGTGGTTGTTATGGGGGACTTTAACTTTCCTGATATTGATTGGGAAAGCTATAGCTCAAGTTCGTTAGATGGGTCAGTGTTTGTTCAATGTGTGCAGGAGAGTTTCCTGACACAATATGTAGACAGGCCAACAAGAGGTGAGGCCATACTGGATTTGGTTCTGGGTAACGAACCAGGCCAGGTGTTAGAATTAGAGGTAGGTGAGCACTTTGGGGATAGTGACCATAATTCGGTGATTTTTACACTCGTGATGGAGAGGGATAAGTGTGTACTACAGGGCAAGAATTATAGCTGGGGTAAGGGAAATTATGATGCGGTGAGGCATGACTTAGGATGTGTGGCTTGGAAAAGTAGACTCCAAGGCAAGAATGTAAATGATATGTGGAACTTGTTCAAGGGGCAACTATTGAGTGTCCTTGGTAATTATGTACCTGTCAGGCAGGAAGGAAAGGGTCGTGCGAGGGAGCCGTGGTTTAATAAGGAATTGGAATCCCTTGTTAAATGGAAGAGGGCGGCCTATCTCAAGATGAGACGTGAAGGTTCAATTGGGGCGATTGAGAGTTATAGGGTAGCCAGGAAGGACCTGAAGAGAGAGCTAAAAGCAGCAAGGAGGGGACATGAAAGGTCCTTAGTAGATAGGATTAGGGAAAACCCTAAGGCTTTCTATAGGTATGTTAGGAATAAAAGAATGACTAGGGTAGGAATAGGTCCAGTCAAGGATAGTAGGGGGAAGTTGCGTGTGGAGGCGGAAGAGATTGGGGAGACACTGAATGAATACTTTTCTTCAGTATTCACTCAGGAACAGGGCATTGTTGTCGATGAGAATACTGAGGCACAAATAAGTAGAATGGATGGCTTTGAGGTATGTAGAGAAGAGATGTTGGAAATCCTGGAAAAGGTGAAAATAGATAAGTCCCCTGGGCCTGATGGCATTTATCCTAGGATTCTCTGGGAAGCAAGGGAGGAGATTGCAGAGCCATTGGCCTTGATTTTTATGTCCTCTTTGTCTACAGGAGTAGTCCCAGAAGACTGGAGGATAGCAAATGTGGTTCCCTTGTTCAAAAAGGGGAGTAGGGATAGCCCTAGTAACTATAGGCCGGTGAGTCTCACTTCTGTTGTGGGCAAAGTCTTAGAGAATTGTAAGGGATAGGATTTATGCACATCTGGATAGGAATAATGTGATCAAGGATAGTCAGCATGGTTTTGTGAAGGGCAGGTCGTGCCTCACAAACCTTATTGAATTCTTTGAAAAGGTGACGAAGGAGGTTGATGAGGGGAAAGCGGTAGATGTGGTATATATGGATTTTAGTAAGGCGTTTGATAAGGTTCCCCATGGTAGGCTACTGCAGAAAATACGGAGATATGGCATTGAGGGTGAGTTGGAGGTTTGGATTAGAAATTGGCTGGATGGAAGAAGACAGAGGGTAGTAGTTGATGGCAAAGTTTCTTCATGGAGTGCCGTCACTAGCGGTGTTCCGCAAGGATCTGTTTTGGGACCATTGCTGAATGTCATTTTTATAAATGACCTGGAAGAGGGGTTAGAAGGTTGGGTGAGCAAGTTTGCGGATGATACGAAAGTCGGAGGAGTTGTTGACAGTGAGGAAGCATGTGGCAGGTTACAGCAGGATATAGAGAAGCTGCAGAGCTGGGCAGAAAGGTGGCAGATGGAATTCAATGTAGCTAAGTGCGAGGTGATTCACTTTGGGAAGAATAACAAAAA
Source organism: Chiloscyllium plagiosum (assembly GCF_037043375.1). Lineage (NCBI taxonomy): Eukaryota > Metazoa > Chordata > Chondrichthyes > Orectolobiformes > Hemiscylliidae > Chiloscyllium > Chiloscyllium plagiosum. Next base: position 826,095 of record NW_028270177.1, on the reverse strand, counting down.
GATGGGGTACTGGGCTAATGGTCGGATACTTGGTAGTGTGGATGAGCAGAGGGATCTTGGTGTCCATGTACACAGATCTCTGAAAGTTGCCACCCAGGTAAATAGTGCGGTGAGGAAGGCATATGGCGTACTGGCTTTTATTGGTAGAGGAATTGAGTTCCGGAGTCCTGAGGTCATGATGCAGTTGTATAAGACTCTGGTACGGCCGCATCTGGAATATTGTGTGCAGTTTTGGTCGCCATACTATAGGAAGGATGTGGAGGCATTGGAACGGGTGCAGAGGAGGTTTACCAGGATGTTGCCTGGTATGGAAGGAAAATCGTATGAGGAAAGACTGAGGCACTTGGGGCTGTTTTCACTAGAGAAAAGAAGGTTTAGGGGTGACTTGATTGAGGTGTACAAGATGATTAGGGGGTTAGATAGGGTCGACAGTATGAACCTTTTCCCGCGTATTGAGTCGGGTATTACAAGGGGGCATAGCTTTAAATTAAGGGGGGGTAGATATAGGACTGATGTTAGGGGTAGGTTCTTCACTCAGCGAGTTGTTAGTTCATGGAATGCCCTGCCAGTAACAGTGGTGGACTCTCCCTCTTTATGGGCATTTAAGAGGGCATTGGATAGGTATATGGAGGATAGTGGGTTAGTGTAGTTTAGGTGGGCTTGGATCGGCGCAACATCGAGGGCCCAAGGGCCTGTACTGCGCTGTATTCTTCTATGTTCTATGTTCTATTGCATTTGCCTTCCTAACTACTGACTCAACCTGTAAGTTTACCTTAAGAGAAACCTGGACTGAAACTCCGAAGTCATTTTGCACTTCAGACTTCGCAATTTTCTTGCCATTTAGAAAATATTCTATGCCTTTATTTGTCCTACCAAAGTGCATGACCTCACACCTTCCTATATTGTATTTCATCTGCCACCTCTTTGCCCACTCTCCGGACTTGTCTAAATCTTTCTTCAGCCTCTCTGCCTTCTCAACGCTACCTGTCCCTCTACCCATCTTTATATCATCTGCAAATTTAGCCAGAATGCTCTCAGTTCCTTCATCCAGATCTTTAATGTATAAAGTGAAAAGTTGTAGTCCCAAAACTGACCTTCACGAACACCACTAGTCACCAGTTGCCATCCTGAGAAGGACTCTTCTATCCCCAATCTCTGCCTTCTGCCAGACAGCCAATCTTCTATCCATACTAGCACCTTGCCTCTAACACTATGGGCCCTTAACCTTACTCAGCAGCCCACTTTGTGGCACCCTGTCAGAGGCCTTCTTGAAGTCCAGGTAGATAACATCCATAGGCTCTCCTTGGTCTAACCAGCTTATTACCTCCACAAAGAATTCTAACAGATTTGTCAGGGATGACCTCCCCTTGAGGAAACCATGCTGGCTTTACCCTATTTTACTGAGCACTTCCCAGTATTCAGAAATCGCATCCTTCCCAATAGATTCCAAAATCTTACCCACGACCGAGGTTAGGCTAATCAGTTTGTAATTTTCCATCTTTTGCTTTACTCCCTTCTTAAATAGCAGGGTTACATTAATGATTTTCCAGTCCTCTAAGACATCTCTAACTCCAGCAAAACCTGAAAGATTACATCTAAAACCTCTACTTTCTCTTCAGCTATCTCCTTCAAAACTCTAGGGTGTAATCCATCTGGCCCAGGTGATTTATCCACTTTCAGACCTTTCAGTTTTCCTAGCACCTTCTCCTTGGTGATGACCACTGTACTCATCGCTGCTCTCTGAATATCTTGAATTTTTGGGATTTCACTCATGTCTTCCACCATGAAGACTCACGCAAAGTACCTATTCAGTTCCTCAGCTATTTCTTTGTTCCCCATTGTTATTTCTCCAGCATAATTTTCCAATGGCCCAATGTCCACTTTTGTCTCTCTTTCGCCATTATATATCTATAATATAAATATAAAAAGAAACACTTGCAATCTTTCCTACTTTTAATAGCTAGCTTACCCTCATATTTAATCTTCTCCCTCCGTCTTTGTAAGCTTCCCAACCTCTGGCTTCCCACTGCCCTTTGCCACACTGTATGCTTTCTCTTTTGCTTTTATGCTGTTCCTGACTTCCCTGGTCAGCCATAGTTGCTTCATCGTCCGTGTACCATCCTTCTTTTCCCTCAGGATGAATCTCTGCTGTATTTCTCAAATTATTGCTAGAAACCTCTGCCATTGCTGTTCCACTGTCTTTCTTGCTAAACTCCTCTCCTGGTTAATTCTCCTCAGCTCCTCCTTCATGCCTCTGCAGTTGCCTTTATTCAACTGTAATACTGTTACATCTGATTTCACCTTCTTTGCTCTCAAATTCTATTGTATTATGATCACTGCCTGCGAAGGTTTCCTTTACCTTAAGCTCCCTTATCCAGTCTGCCTCACTCCACAAGACTAAATCCAGTATTTCCTATTCCTTAGTGAGCTCCACCATAAGCTGCTCCAAAAAAACCATTTCACTGACATTCCACAAACTCCTTTCCTTGCAATCTATTACCAATCCGATTTTCTCAAACCACCTGCATATTGAAATCCCCCATGATCACTGTAACCTTGCCTTTCTTCCACACTTTTTCTAACTCGGTGTATCTTATGCCCCAAATCTTGACTACTATTTGGAGGCCTGTACATAACTCCCATTATGAAAGCACAATTTTAAAAGTATGGTGCTTAACACCACAACTTGGAAAGATTTGGGTTCCAGGGCTCATATCGAGCTTCAAAATCAGGTTGAACAGCAAAGTTCAACCTGCAAAGCACAGAAACTACTTTGACCTTTATTCATTAAATAAAATTTAAGTTAATGAGAGATAAAAACAGACATATGATTCTGTTGCCACAGTAGATTTCTAAGATTGCAACCTATATGATAAAAGTACATTTTATTGAAATGTACTATCAAACTATTTCACGAATCCCATTTCTTGCATCCACATCATTACTTGATTTATTACACCTGAGAAAAAGACCTGAGCTGATAGAAAGGAACTTAGTTACACTCTGACATTGGTGAAAGATTACTCAGCATCAGCATTCTGATGGCATAGTGGTTAGCATTGCTGCCTCACAGCACCAGGGACCTGGACTCGATTTCAGCCTTGGGCAACCGTGTGGAGTTTGCATGTCCTCCCCATGTCTGAGAGAATTTCCTCCGGGTGCTCCGATTTACTCCCACAGTCCAAAAGGGTAGTCGGAGTGGCCATACTGAGGAAAACATAATTGTCCTGAAGTGTCCAAGGATGTGGAGGTTAGGTCTGTGATCCACAGAAAAAAAAAATGCGGGTTTATAGGGATGGGTGGAGGTATGGTTGGGATGCTCTTTGGAAGGTTGGTGCTGACTCAATGGGCCAAATGGCCTCTTTCTACACTATAGGAATTCGGCATTTACAGAAAGTCAAGCAGCAAACTGACCTTTCAGAATTTTAGAAGACCTTAATCTTGATTCTTAAATATCCTTTTGCGAGAATTATTTAACAAATAAACACATCTAGTCACCAACTTAATTGAGGTTGATATACTGGGCAAAAACAATACTAGCCCAGTCAGCAAAGCGCACAACCCATGTGTGACTTAAAAAAAATGCTTCAGCTACATCGACCCAGAAAGATGCTGAAGTCCAGGATACTTACCCTTTAACAGTGCTGTCAGAATGGCCACATCTATGTCTTGGTGCTCCTCAGCTCCAATGTGATAAACAGTTATCTGAAATCATATGCAATATGATTAAAATTTATAAGAAAGAGTCTATCCTTTTCTCCTGAGTGTTTTCCTATATGAAAAATTCCATTTAAAAGCATTAAAAAATTTACAGCAACTATTTGTGCAGACAAATGATTTTAATGAAGTTAAAAATCACACAACACCAGGTTATAGTCCAACAGGTTTAATTGGAAGCACTAGCTTTCGGACTGCTGCTCTTTCATCAGGCACTCCGAAAGCTAGTGTGCTTTCAATTAAACATGTTGGACCATAACCTGGTGTTGTGAGATTTTTAACTTTGTACACCCCAGTCCAACACCGGCGTCTCCAAATCATAATTTTAATGAATGAATACATCTCTAAGTAACCATGTGATTGTGATAAACCAGCTCCACTAACTGAGTGACACTGCAAGTACAGCAAACAAGAAAAGTTTTCCAAAGTAACCACACAAATAATTTCTTGACAATTTTTCGCAAGCATTGAACATAATTAGATTAGATCAAAGTTTTGCTTTGCTAGTACCTCAGACTTATCGCTAATTGATTCAGCACCCATTCAAGAGGCTGGATGACATTATATCTGTGCCTGTTCCTCCTGGAACTCATGGTAATGGGTTTCATGGGTTGAGAGATGCAGTTCAGGTTACAATTATCCACTACGTAAGAGCCATTTTGATTCCTTAAGATGCCTCTTCAACACACCATCTTCAATAATGCGAATATGATGACTTTCATGAGGTGGTGTTGGATGAGGAGGAGATAGAAATTATGCTAACATCTTTCAGTGACGAGCTATCAAGTATGAGGCTTGGTTTAGGAGTTATATTTACATTTCCAAGTCAAATTCCACACCTCATTTCTGACATTACAATAGTAACTGCACATTTGAATGGTTGCAAAACACTTTAGATTGTCCCAAGTGGTGGAAAGTGCTATACAAATGCACAGACTTTCTTACCCTTCACTACATTTTTGAAAACAAAGCCTAGTTTTTCTCCCATTTCACAGAATACACACTTTGACATTAGCCCTAAACCAATACATGCCTCTGGACTCTGTTCAGCTGTGATCCACTAGGTTGCATGGAATGACCAATGATGATACGAGATGCGCAACAAATCCAGGGAATGACAGACCAGGTGTAAAAGAGCTGATCAGGAGCAGATCAACTTCAACAAAGTCATTTGATTTGACAGACAGCAAGTGTGAACATGGATTCATTTAAATGGCACTGCCCTAGAGGTAAAACAGAGCAGATCAGAAAGCTTTGAGCTCAATCATGAAAATCACTGATTAAATATTCACATGATTTGGAGGTGCCAGTGTTGGACTGGGGTGTACAAAGTTAAAAATCACACAAAACCAGGTTATAGTCCACCTGATGAAGGAGCAGCGCTCCGAAAGCTAGTGCTTCCAAATAAACCTGTTGGGCTATAACCTGGTAGTGTGTGGTTTTTTAAACTAAATATTCACAGGCAGTGGAAGGAAACAGTTACATAAAATGATGGGATGCATTGTTAGCTACGTGCTTAACGATCCAAAAGAAGATTTTGCTGATGAAACTGAACAACTGAAAATGTGTTGCTGGAAAAGCGCAGCAGGTCAGGCAGCATCCAAGGAGCAGGAGAATCGACGTTTCGAGCATAAGCCCTTCGGAGGAAGAGAGCTTCTTCAAGGAAGGCATCCTTGCAAGAGGATTCGCAGTAGGTTAAAATCTTCGAGGAGAAAGTGAGGACTGCAGATGCTGGAGATCAGAGCTGAAAATGTGTTGCTGGAAAAGCACAGCAGGTCAGGCAGCATCCAAGGAACAGGAGAATCGACATTTCGGGCATAAGCCCTGCCCTAAACATCGATTCTCCTGCTCCTTGGTAGAAACTGAACAGCCAAGGCGACGGTGCACCTGGAGGAGAGAGCTCTGTTTTGTTCTCCATGATAAGAGGAAGTCACAAAGAGGCTCGGTCCTGAGTTTAAAAGATCACTGACGCTAGAACTTAGCTGCTTGCAGGGGGAGGATGGAGTACAATATTTAAGCAGTGGGACAATTTGAAATTAAGGCTGACAGAAAGAGGGAAACCAAGAACTTCCATAAAAACAAAATAAGTAGGAGTCAATAGAACAGACAATTGGTGATTATAGAAGAACAAAAAAACTGTGCTAAGTTTTAAAGGAAGAAAGGTTATATATGGCTGTTCATTTTACAATCTGGGAGCCATTAAGGATAGTTTGGTTAAATGCCCTTCTTGCTTTGTTATAATGTATTCTGCAGCTACATTGTAAGCTACCCTGAGCACCCTACAGTTGTAGCTTCGCCATCAACATCTGATATGTTTTTAAATGTGAGGTGAAATACTCAAATTTTGCATTGAGAGAGAAATGACAAAACTCATCTAAAGATAATTCGAATACAGACATAGTGCGTTCAATTAGTATGGATTGGATTCAAACACGAATCTGAGAAATACAGCGAGGAATACACTGCACCATCCAGGCCACCACAGTAATTTGTGACAAAACTTACAAGTTCCCTCGCCTTCATACATTCCATCAGAGTCTGGAATAGATGATGGGCCTCACTTTGGCTGAAGTTGAAAGTTTTTTTGATTGTTGTGAGAATTTCCAATTCCAAACCATCTGGAAGTATTCTAAGGAGAACAAACAAATTCCATTAAACACTGAAATCAATGAACCATACCGAACAGGTGAGTTGAAAATGTGCTGCTGGAAAAGCGCAGCAGGTCAGGCAGCATCCAACGAACAGGAGAATCGACATTTCGGGCATAAGCCCTTCTTCAGGAATGAGGAAAGTGTGTCCAGCAGGCTAAGATAAAAGGTAGGGAGGAGGGACTTGGGGGAGGGGCGTTGGAAATGCAATAGGTGGAAGGAACGTCAAGTGCCCGAAACGTCGATTCTCCTGTTCCTTGGATGCTGCCTGACCTGCTGCGCTTTTCCAGCAACACATTTTCAGCTCTGATTTCCAGCATCTGCAGACCTCACTTTCTCCTCAAACAGGTGAGTTGTTCACCTAACAAAAATACTCCAGATCAATACTTCAAAAAAACTATCGCGTGTGTGTGTGTGCGCGCGCGTGCATGCATGTAAGCAAGTAAGTGGGGGGGTGTGGTATATAGTTCCAATTGGTTATATACCATTTGTGTTAATCACGGTTAGCTCGATTTGGATCAATTGATGAGAATAATTCACCCACCTTTAGCATTTTTATAAAATCCTCTATTACTTCCCTTTGTTTACTGGCAATATTAACTAATTTGAGCATTTAGATATTACTTCACTGTAGCCAAGGGGGTTATTAGATGGGACGAGAGTAGTCTTTAAGAAAATGATGAGTTGTACTAGCATGAAGAAAGTTTTAAATCTGGAAAACTGGAGCAGGAATGGGCCATTTAGGCCATTCAGCTGTTCTGCTATTCAATATGATCCCGTTTCAAGGCCATACTCCCACTCTCCCCTCATATCCTTAACATGTTTAGTGTCTAAAAATTTTTTTTTGCCCCCTCGAATACATTGTGACATTTCAAGTGCTCACCCATGTACTTTTTAAAGGCTGTAAAGTTCCCCACCTCAATTCCCCTTCCCGGCAGTGCATTCCAGATCTTATCACCCAGAGTGTGGTGGGGGTGTAGAATGCACTGCCTGAGAGGGGAGTTGAGGTGGGGAACTTCACAATCTTTAGAAAGTACGTGGGTGAGCACTTGAAATGTCATACCACTCAAGGCTGTGATCCAAGTGCTGGGAAGTAGGATTAGTGTCGAGACACACTTGATGGAGCTCTTCTGTGCTGCGTGACTTGGTTTCTATAGCCTTGCATGGAGGAGAATTCTACATGCTCATTATTCTAAGGAAGGAGCTTCCTCTTTATTTTGAATGAAATTATAACTGTTTCAAAAGGATATTGGATGAGGGAGTATTGGATGAGTAAGTAGAGGAGTAGGATCACAGTTAAGTGGCTCACGTACAGAAAAGATACATACTTCAGAACAATAACCTTTGTGTTTTAACTTTTCATGAAGTACTAAATTTCGAATGTTCAGTTTCACAAACCTTCATCAGTGGTGCTGAGGGGAACAGAACGGAGAGCAGCCTGGGAAGGTAAGGGTTTCTGATTCTGAGGGGGAAACTGAAAAATGACGTCAAAGGAGGACTGTGATTTGATTAGTTAGTAGGGAGTCTGCTAAATTTGAATGTGTTGAATTGATGAGTGCCATGCTTCTAGAAATTCTCTGTCCTCTGTTTAGCTTGACCTATGATCGTTGTGCTGTCCCAGTCAAATTTGTGGTCCTAGTCATCTGTGTGTATGGCAACTAGGCTAACCAAACTCTGGATCAGATACTTGAATGATACTTTTTTAATTATTAAGAGAACAGAAATCAAAAACACACTGGATTATCAACACCATATTGACAGGGATCAGATTTACAAGAGGAGGAAGCCAACAATCAACTCCCATTCCTGGGGATGTGATGTAGCAAGAACACAAAAAAGTGAATGCACTACAAAACTGTACAGGAAAGCCACACATGGACCAGATCCTAAACTACAATAGCAACCACCCAAACACACACAACAGAAGCTGCATTAGGATCCTGTTCAAAAGGGCTATAACACACTGCAGCACTCCCGACCTGCAAAGCGAAGATGATGATCTCTAAAGAATGGATATCCCTGTAACTTCCACAGATGCCGAAGCGACAAACAACACGACAAGGACATGCCATGACCCAACATGCTAGCTTATATTTTTTTAAAAAGTCTCAGAACTAACAGCCAGACTTCCCCCACCATTGGGATTCATGACAGCCCATAAAATGACAGCCACATTCAGACAACACCTCACCAGGACAAGAGACCCTATATCCATTATGTGCATGACTAACGTAATTTATAAGATTCCATGCAAAGACTGCACAAAACACTATATAGTACAAACAAGCAGACAACTAGCAATTCGTACCCATGAACACCAACTAGCCACTAAACAACCAGCTGTCCCTAGTAGCCATATAGACAGATGACAAGGACCACAAATTTGACTGGGACAACACAGAGGACAAGCTAAACAGAGGACAGCCAGGGAATTTCTAGAAGCATGGCACTTATCCATGCATTCCATCAATAAGCACACAGACCGAGACCCAATATACCAGCCATTACAACCAACCATGTAACTGGCAACCAGAAGCAGCATGAATGCAACCAAATAAATTCCAGAAAAGACAATACAGCAGCGCTTCACAGGAGACTCCAAAGCACTGAAGATGTCACAGAGACAAAACTGGTTGCAACTTGCGTTTAGACTGAGGTAATATGCAGAGATATTAAAACAATTTTTTTAACATTTCAAAGCTTAATTTAAATAAAGATGAGGGTCAATTGATGTATTGTTCCTGTATGATGTGGGTGTTGGTGGACTCCATTATCATTCCAGGTGACCACGTCTGTAGTAAATGTTAGTTGCTCAAGGAACTCCAGCTCAGAGTCAATGATCTAGAGTCAATGAGCTGGAGTCTGAGCTTCAAACATTGCGACTCATCAGCGAGGGGGAAGAGTTACCTGGACACTGTGCTTCAGGAGACAGTCACACCCCTTAGACTAACTAACTCTAATTCAGCCAGTGGTCAAGGACAGGAGGGTGTGGTTGTGGGTGAGGTAGGTCAAGATATCTAGGAGCTAGAGTTACAGGAGCCTCAGCCCTTGTCCAACAAGTTCAAGAACCTTGCTCACTATGTGGAATGGGGACTGCAGGGTGGATGAGCTTACTGACCTCATGCTCCCTCAAGGAGACTGAACAGTTCATCAACTTTACGAACACCTTTCAGTTCACCTGGACTATTTGGATACCTCCCTCCCCTTCCAGGATCTCTCCATCTCCATTTCCGGCGACCAACTCAACATGGACATCTACTTCAAACCCGACTTCCAAAGCTACCTGGACTGTATCTCCATCCACCGCATCTTCCTGTAAAAACACTATTCCTTAGTCCCAATTCCTCCACCTCTGCCATAACTGCTCCCAGGAGGACCAATTCCACTCTAGAACATACCTTCTGGTCTCTTACTTCAAGGACCACAATTTCCTCTCCCACATGGTCAACAATGCCCTCCAGCACATTTCTTCAACTTCCCACACCTCTGCCCTTGAACCCCACTCCTCCAACTGCAACAAGGATAGAAGCCCCATGGTTCTCACCTTCCACTCCACTAATCTCCGGATACAAAGCATCATCCTCTGCCATTTCAGCGACCTACAGTCAGACCCCACCACCAGAGATATATTTCCTTCCCCACCCCTCAGCATTCTGCAGAGACCATTCCCTCCACGACTCCCTCAATAGATCCACACACCTCACTAACCCACCCTCTCCTCCTGGCACCTTCCCCTGCCACCGCAGGAAGTGCAAAACCTGTGCCCACACCTCCCCCCTTACCTCCATCCAAGGCCCAAAAGGATCCTTCCACAGACAACACAGATTTTCCTCCACCTCCAAACACCTCATCTACTGTGTCAGTTGCTCTTGATGTGGTCTCCTCTACATTGGGGAGACAAGACGCTAACTCTCAGAATGTTTCAGGGAACATCCCTGGGACACGTGCGCCAAACAACCCCACCGCCCTGTGGCCGAACCTTCGACCCCACCCCACAACTTCCAGTTCTGCCAAGGACATGGAAGTCCTGAGCATCCTCCACCACCAAATCCTAGCCACCCGATGTCTGAAGAAATAACACTTCATCTTAGGCCTTGGGACCCTCCAACCTCATGGAATCAATGTCAATTTCACCAGTTTCCTCATCTCTCCTCCCTCCACCTTATCCCAGATACAACCCTCCAACTCGACACTGCCCTCTTGAACTGTCCTATCTTCCTTCCCACTAACCGCTCCAACCTATCACTCTCCCACCTTCATCTACCTATCGAGTTCCTAGCTACCTTCCCCCCAGCCCCACCCTCTTCCTTTTTATCTCTCAGCACCCCTAGGGTCCCTGCCCACATTCCTGAGGAGGGGCTTATACCCGAAACGTTGACTCTTCTGCTCCTTGGATGCTGCCTCACCTGATGTGCTTTTCCAGCACCACACTTGGACTCTGAACAGGTTGAAGGGATATGGAGCGAAGGCAGGAAAATGGGGTGAGGAGCATATCAGCCTTGATCAAATGATGGAGCTGACTTAATGGGCCAAATGGCCTCATTCTGCTCCTATATCCATGAACAATAACACATAGATGGGGAAAGAAAAGAAGAGTTCTGATAAGTCATTAATCTGAAAAGTCAATTGTTGACCCTTCCATATACGCTGCCTGAATTGCTGAGTGTTTCCAGCAGTTCCTGCTTTATTTCAGATTCAGACAACTTAAATAAGTAGATTGGTTCAACATTAATTAACATACAAGTACACCACATTCATTTCTCCATACTGTCAAATGCTATGCTCATGCATAGATTAAAAGTCAGTTTCTTACCCTCCCTCCTCAGTCTGTTTATGCATGTAGGCCAGAAGATCTGCAGCCCGACCCGTTCCTTCACACACCACAACAGGAACTGGGGGGTTCTCCAGGAGATATTCCAACACAGTGGGGATTACATTAGGGCCACCTTCAAATATCAAAGCAACAACTGGTACACCTTGGCCAATTCCTGCGAAAAGGCAACAACATTAACAAAGAAATTTTATTTTTACTCATGCTTAGAGGTCAGAAGGAGAATAAAAGTACTTTTGTAAGAAGATACTAATTCATATGAATGGCAAACTAGAGTAAAAATGTGATGATCTGACACGATCAGAGACAAGTACAAAGTATACCTAAAGAAATTAGTTTGCATCCAGGAGCCTCTTGAAAAAGTCATTACCAGCTGCACGCTGCTGAGCAAGAAGCAAATATATAAGGCACCAGGATCAATACCATTGTGATACTGAAAATGCTGTGTGGGCTGGAGGTGAAGATCAAATAATAGTATTCATCATCCCAAAAGACACTGCTCAATGTAGCTGTAAGAAAACATTCTAAAATTGAGCTTCTTGTTTAAATAACTTTTAAACTGTCTCCCAGACATATAGTCATAGAGATGTACAGCATGGAAACAGACCCTTCGGTCCAACTTGTCCATGCTAACCAGATATCCCAACTCAACCTAGTCCCACCTGCCAGCACCTGGCCCATATCCTCCAAACCCTTCTGATTCATAAAACCATCCAGATGCCTTTTAAATGTTGCAATTGTACCAGCCTCCACCACTTCCTCTGGCAGCTCATTCCACACCCGTACCACCCTCTGTGTGAAAAAGATGTCCCTTAGGTCTCTTTTATATCTTTCCCCTCTCACCCTAAAACTATGCCCTCTAGACTCTCCCATCCTGGGGAAAAGACCTTGTCTATTTATCCTATCCATACCCCACACGATTTTATAAACCTCTAAATGGTCACCCCCCAGCCTCCGAGGCTCCAGCGAAAACAGCCTCAGCCCATTCAACCTCTCCCCATAGCTCAAATCCTCCAACCCTGGCAACATCCTTGTAAGTCTTTTCTGAACCCTCTCCAGTTTCACAACATCCTTCTGATAGGAAGGAAACCAGAATTGCACACAATATTCCAACAGTAGCCGAACCAATGTCCTGTATAGACGCAACATGACCTCCCAACTCCTATACTCAATACTCTGACCAATAAAGAAAAGCATACCAAACGTCTTGTTCACTAGCCTATCGACCTGCAACTCTACTTTCAAAGAGCCATGAACTTGCACTCCAAGGTCTCTTTGTTCAACAACACTCTCTAGGACCTTACCATTAAGTGTATAAGTCCTGCTAAGATTTGCTTTCCCAAAATGCAACACCTTGCATTTATCTAAATTAAACTCCATCTTCCCATTCCTCAGCCCACTGGCCCATCTGATCAAGATCCTGTTGTAATCTGAGGTAACTTTCTTCGCTGTCCACTACACCTCCAATTTTGGTGTCATTTGCAAACTTACTAACTATACCTCTTATGCTTACATCTAAATCATTTATATAAATGACGAAATGTAGTGGAACGAACACCGATCCTTGTGGCACTCCACTGGTCACAGGCTTCCAGTCTGAAAAACAACCTTCAACCACCACCCTCTGTCTTCTACCTTTGAGCCACTTCTGTATCCAAATGGCTAGTTTTTCCTGTACTCCATGACATCTAACCTTGCTAACCAGTCTCCAATGGGGAACCTCGTCAAATACTTGACTGAAGTCCATATATATCAAGACCACTGCTCTGCCCTCATCAATCCTCTTTGTTACTTCTTCAAAACACTCAATCAAGTTTGTGAGACATGATTTCCCATGCACAAATCCATGTTGATTATCCCTAATCATGATCAAATGAACACTGAAGTGGTTTGCTCAAATGAGTTACCCACACAAAAATACAGATAAAGTTCCCATAAAGTTCTCATTAGAGACACTAAGTCAACTGGTGGCGATTTAACTGGAGGGTTACCATTCCTCAGCTGAGGGGAGATGTTGAGAAGGAGAATCCTTCATAGTAACCTCAGTTAGTGTTGGAATTGTACTCATGCTTTTCCCATTGCCCTGCATCACAAACTGGCTACATAGCCAAGAGTGTTAAACTGGTACCCGTAAACTGTACAATTATAGACTCTTTCCTAATTTCATATTCTAATTGGGTAACTCAAATGACAAGTGAACAAGACTCCAGACTATTAATCTATATCTACAAATTATTGTTCAATATTTGCCATTCCTTGGTCTGGGAATGTCTGAACTCACTTGCATGAATCTTCTGAAGACTGATGTGTTTTTCCAGCTCCCTCCGAAGCCTTACTTCAGCGCCATACTTCCCAACTGTTCCATCATCAACCAAAATAAAATGGGAATGCAAACTGTTTAGAACATTCAGCTTACTCAGAGGGTTCAGTAATGTCTGGTATGGGGCGATAACCTGCAAATTAAGAGAAATATCGAGTTACATGAAAATATTTTTTTTTAAGAAAAGGACTTAAAATTCAACAATGCTGAACTTCAATTGAAATGTCATGGTCTCACATCTCTTCCAATAAGATCATTCCTATTTTCAATCACACCCCAAGGGGAAATTCCAATTGTGCAAATCTTCCGAGATGAACGTGAAATGTGTTCTTTCAGTGCATCACCAACATGCTTCACAACACCTAGAAGGAAGCAATATTTAAATAATAGCAGATGGAAGAGTTCAAACTGGTTTTGCTCAATGAGCAGACCAAAAATTAAGTGGACTCATATTATGCACATATACTCCTTTCAATATTGGAAACCATGGCCCATTTTAATGTTTTCCAATCAGTAGCAAACATAGCTTTAGATGATCAACATCAATGGAGCATGACTTATTTAAAATAACTACTAAAAATGCTTTTAGTGAATTTACAGGTACAGATGGATTATGCAGGTCTAACTCTTCACTCACCCTTTTATTTACATGCAAAAATCAGTTAAGGTACCAGGCAAGTGAGGAATTCGACAGAACATTACTGCTGGCCAATGGCTTGGTTAGGATTCAATCACCCTGTCAATTGTTTAGCATTTCTTTTTGAAATACCTGCATTCACTCCTCCAGTTAGAATCCAGGCTCCTGTGGTTACGGCTGCTTTGATTAAGCCTTTCCCAACAACCTGCTTAATGCGTGGATGAAGTTCAAAGTTTTGCATTCCTCCATGTACGGAGATGACAAGTTTAGGTAATTCCATTTGCCATTCTTTCAGCATTAGTCTTAAAATAGCTTCAGGCTTTGTGTCATAGGACAGTCGTGCATACTATGCCATTTCAATAAAAAGAGATGGATATTGGTCAGTTGCACACAATTCCCAAATGGAAAAAAAATCTTTTTGTTCATTATCACAAATTTAACTTCAATCTTTATTACAATAGGATTCACACAATACATTAATCAACTCCTCACTTGGCCAACTCTAAATTAATTGTCAGTGACTGCATTTCAAAGTAACTCATTGTACAGGAAGCCCTTTGAGAAATCAGAATCACACTCGCTCTTCCAGGCTGTCAAAGACAACTATCTACATGAATGGAGTTCAACTACAACAGAAGTGAACAAGATTAAGCGAGCTGCTGTGGGCTACTATCAGGTACCTCCAAGCAGCTGATTCAAGCTTATACTTATGAAGGCCTCCAAAGTAACCATTCTCAAACCCTTCCTCAGGGCTGAATGTGCAGAAGAACATAATATTATGTTTGACTTTCAAAACAGAATTTCAGGCTCTCGCAACATTAGGTATACCTTTTATTACATAACAGAAAACATGCAAACCTACAATCAAAAGGAGATCAGAAACTTGGAGCTCTGCACTTCCTGACTCCTCTGGAAGGCACACGTTAGGAACGTGACAGAATGCAATCCATTTGCTCAGATGAGTGCAGCTCCAACAATGACACCTTTCAGGACAAAGCAGCCCACTGATGGGCACTTAATCTACTAGCTTTAACAATTACTCCTGTCACCATTGGCAGTCAGGAGTAACAGTGTAAATCATCTACAATAACTCACCCAGGGGTCCTCTGATAGAACCTACAAACTCACAACCTCTCCCACCCAGGAGGACAAGGACAGCGAATGCATGGACTGTGGTTCAAGAAGGCATGTCGATACCAACATCTTAGCTGCCCCAATCTGTGATGCCCACATCTCATGAACAAATAAGTACCATATATACTCCTGTATAGGTCAAATTTTGAAGGTGGCTGTTTAAAGATGAAATTAGGGGGTCAACTAATACATGGGTACAAGTTTTGAGGGGCTGAAATTAAGGCTGCAGTTCAAAATACCATATTATTAGCAAAAGTTGATTTGATCGCACAAGTAATTTCAGGTGAAGAAGAAAAACACAATGAATTATGGTAAAGGCAATAATCGGATAAAAGCAAGAATCCGATCTGAAAATTTAACATGTCAATGATTCATTGAAATCCTGCAAAATCACACTGTTCAACAGCTTCATGGCCTGGTATAATGGCAGATTGAAAATTAAACATTAAATTCGGAATATGTAAGCGTCTTGAATTTTCCCGCCAAATTCTTCCATTCCCCCCCCTCCATTTACTCTCCTTTGTTATGAACCTCAACAACATTAACAAACTTGTAAAAGAATTAATGATATATTGGTATGTAGCGAATATATCTCACTTTCATTCAGACATGATGGCACAATTAAAATGATTAACATTTTAGCAATATTAACTTTTGCATGTATAGTGAACAAAGTGCGATAAGTACCGATAGAGTTGGTATCGGTCTGAATGAATGAATGAATCAAAGTGTGCAGTGGTAAACCAAGTGCAGTAAGTAGTCATGAATGAATGAATAGAGATGCGATATAGTAAACAAAGAGCAATGAACAGATTTACCAGAATGAATGAATAAATGCGATTTAATGGGATATAGTAGGGTCAACTTTTATAAGAGATTATATGGAAAATACAAGATGTTTTAGTCAAAATAAGGGGTGGATCTGAGATCAACCTATACTCGAGTATATACAGTAAGAAAAGTTACTTCTGTTGAAAACCAAAATCTGTGCATGTTCTGCATTTTCTTACAAATTCATGATTCAAGTATGTTGCTGCCTCTTCAAAGGTGAAGAATTTCACTAAATTTATCAACAAACATAATTCACAAAAACATGCTACCCTCAGAAATTTTTATTACAAGTGAGCTTGACCAAACAGAAAATGAAACACTACAGTAGAGTATTCATTAGTCACTGTAGGTTAGGTTTATTGAATACGAATATTTGACAGATGAGAATCAACTTCCTTCAGTTGGAAAATAAAACTTGTCATATGACTTTTCCTTCTAAAGGGCTTTAAAAATTTGTCATTCCCACAGCTGGACAACTGAAATTAGGCAGCATCTCATATTCAAGGTAACATTTTGACTGCAGATACCAGAACAAGTACCTCACTAAATTGACACAAAATCAACTATGGTGTAAAGAATCACTTGACTAACTTAATACATCTATAAAGAAACAGAACTCAAATTCTACCAACCTTAGCCCTGTAAGAATGCGACCCTCCCTGAAAGTTAATAACTCCATAAGCATCTGTCGGACTCTCATTAGTATGTTTTTCCACTGACCATTCCTCTTTCTCCAAGTTTTCAGTCTCACCCAATTTTACGTCGGAATACTTCATTGCCAGGCTTGCAGTGAAGCCAAGATGCTGCCGGACGAGGCGTCCACAACAACACCTGTCAGAATGCAGATGATCATGAATTAAGGCTTTGTAAGTGCAACATGTCATGACCTACTCCAAGTAAAAAAGGTTTTGGAAAAGGTATCTTGCAAATTCCAAAATTACCTTTCATAAAAATACCTCAACTTAAATCAAATCTACAATTTTCAGTCATTACCCATCTGTCAAGTTGATAGAATATGCATAATTTAAATACAGACGTTCTAAGCATGGAGAAAAACAAACTTTAGTAGGCAGATTGGAGATGATATAATCATAATTTATTAACTATAACACTTATCAAAATTCAGGCACTTAAGGGACCCTCATTCAATTAAAACTATAAGCAGTTTAAACCATGACTATACACCAACTTAGGGCACTCTCCACCACTTTCACCCTCTCCCCAGCTTCACTGATAATTTTTTATATCTATGGAAGTAATTTTGTTGAAATTGAGAAAAGATCTTTCATTTTCATTCAAAGTAATTTAATCACAACAGTATATTTTGGATATACGTTGAAGTGGAATCTGTCAGTGTCAAGTTAGACAACAGGACAAACTGAGGATGAATACAGATAGAAGGGAAGGTGGATGGCAAATGCCATTCAATTCAATTCAATGTATATCTTGGGTCAACAACAGTGAAGAAAAGCATAATATTAATGGCTAGGTTTTGCTTTAACCTGAAAAAGAGAGATATGAGTGCATGCACACATACCTTTACACTGGTGGAAGACAAAGAAAAAAAATTAAAATTAAATTCTAGAATAAGCAGTGGAGACATTATTTAGGATATGGCATGAGTGGGGCAAGATATTTGCGCACTGTCATATGAAACTGTAGCTTCAAACAGTTGGGATCTCTTAAAATTGGAGCAGAGTAGGTTATG
Organism: Chiloscyllium plagiosum; assembly: GCF_037043375.1. Classification (NCBI taxonomy): domain Eukaryota; kingdom Metazoa; phylum Chordata; class Chondrichthyes; order Orectolobiformes; family Hemiscylliidae; genus Chiloscyllium; species Chiloscyllium plagiosum. Next base: position 808,269 of record NW_028270177.1, on the reverse strand, counting down.
GATGGTTCCAAAAGATTTTCAAAATGAAGACTGATACAATTGCAGAATTATTTCCACTGGTTGAAAGAACACTAACAAGGGAGCATAGACTCTGGGTTTAAATCACTAAGAAATAAGTAAATAACATTATGTCTGATAAATCATCCAGAGGCATTATAGAGCAAAATTTGCTCCAGATCCTCTTCAGGCAATATGAAGCCAAGCAACCAAAGTTTGGTCAAAAAGATATATTTGTCAGAGCTGGGGTGTGCGCAGGGGAAAGCGGTGGATTTAGGGAGGTCCAGTGCTCAGGGATGTAGCAGCAGAAGACATAACCACCAATGATGAAGCTACTAAAAAAGGAACTGAATAAAAAAAAAGGTCAGAATGGCAGCAGCACAGATTTGAGAGTTGTGGAGTTCGAGATGATTAGAAAGAAGGACAAGACCATAGACAGTATTGAAACAAGGATGAGAGTTTATAATTGAGTTGTTGCTGAATTAGGAGCTGGCATATGTTAATGAGCAGCGAAAAATAGATGATTGAGGCTTCATGCAAGTTATGACACAGTAAGCCGAACTCTGGATAAGCTGAAGTTCACAAAGGCTACAAAGTGGATGACCAGCCAGGAGTGCATTGGAATTATCAGGTTTAGATGTAGCAAAAGCCAAGATGAGAATTTTTCACCAAGGATTATTACAGCATGGTATGCCTTTAACACTGAGATGGAGGTGATCATTTAAGGAAGTATTTGAAAAGGTAAACCTCTAAAAAGGTGATGAAATCAGAAAAAAATGTGATTAGAATAGATAGCTTTAATTGCAGAGCTTAGCATCTATACAGAAGCAACAAGCTTTATTAACAATCTTCTGCATTATAACTTTTATTGATTCTATAATTGATTTGAATGCAGTGTGTTTTTGGATACCCCAAGGTTATGAAAAGCACCATACACATGCAAGGTTTTTTTTTCCCCCCTAATCAACAGTACCTTGCCAAGCAGCAAGCTTGATTTAGAATCTTGTTAATATATTATTCTGTTTGGCTGACTGCCAGAACTTCAAGGAACACACATGCCAAATGCTAAATTATGGCTTATCTGTTTGAAATGAATCATGTTAAACCAGTTTCTAAACCATCCATCTTCCAATTGTAAGGTGCCAGTGCTTACAGGTGTCAGATCATTTAATTTTAACGTCGGCGAACAGAGGTCACTTTGCCAAGTGTTGCATTAAAGAGAAGCTCCAAAATATACTTGTTTTTTGCAATTGCAAGTACAAGCACAAAAGTGCACCTTTCTGAGGCAGTTGGCATCTTGTCCTTTTAGCAGGTTGGAATTCTACACCCAATAGGATACTCCAGCGCCAAGCAGCAGCTACCCACACTGCACAAAGGCATAGTCCAGTAAATCAGCAACTTTTTAAATTCTAGAATTTACTGTCAATGAAAAATTGTGACATCAAAACGGTCACTGGCATCTAAGAAAGAAAAACTGGAGATTCAGATACTCAAAGCCTTTTAAGCTTTTGTTATGAATTTTGTCCTTACAAAGTACAGCCGCACATTGAGATCTAAATACTGCGAGTGTGTTATGTCAATGGTCAGATCAGTATCACAATCAATGACATTATTAGTTTAACATGCTTTGTCCTTCAAATACATGGGTACCCATGTGCCACATAGATCTAATGACAGAAGGTATTTCTCTGTCAAATTAGCTCCCACCACTCTAAATGCTTTATTTTTGTAATGATGGAGAAGCTGGTGTTGGACTGGGGTATACAAAGTTAAAAATCACAACACCAGGTTATAGTCCAACAGGTTTATTTGGAAGCACTAGCTTTTGGAGCGCTGCTCCTTCATCAGGTTGCAGAGCATAAGACACAGAATTTATAGCAAAAGATTAGTGTCAAGCAACTGAAATGATATATTGAACAAACCAAGATTGTTGTTAAGTCTTTCATCTTTTAGAATGGGTTGCAGGTTTCAGTTCATTAATATGTAAATCCCAGAACTTCTTATAAGGTTTTATAACAAAATGTGACATCTCAGCTCAGAAAATACATTAAAGGTCTGAGGTTAGAGTCTGTCAGTATCCCAACCTTGAGTCAGACTGGTTCTACTTCCAAAGTAGAATTTACAAAATATTACATGGATTAATTGCCGTGAAGATTGTGCATTTTTTGCGCAAAACAGAAAGTACCTCCAAATACATTTGAGCAAATATAAATTCACCCCATAGATGTACGCATGTGTGAGAGTGAGTGAGTGTGTGCATGAGAGTGAGAGTTCACATGACAGAGTGTGTGTTTGCGTGTGGGAAAGTTTGGTAAAGCTTGTGTGGGAATGTGATGGAGTATAAGCCTGAGAGTGTGTGTCTGTCTGTGTGAGTATGTAAGAGTGTGTGTGTGTATATGTGCTTGTGTGAGAGTGAGGGGGGAGAGAGTGAGAAGGTATGTCGAGAGAGAGAAGGGAGAGGGAGGGAGAGCGGGGGGAGAGCGGGGGAGAGCGGGGGGAGAGCGGGGGGAGAGCGGGGGGAGAGCGGGGGGAGAGCGGGGGAGAGCGGGGGAGAGCGGGGGAGAGCGGGGGGAGAGCGGGAGGAGAGCGGGAGGAGAGCGGGAGGAGAGCGGGAGGAGAGCGGGAGGAGAGCGGGGGGAGAGCGGGAGGAGAGAGAGAGAGGGGGAAGAGAGAGAGAGAGAGGGGGGGGAGAGAGAGAGAGGGGGGAGAGCGAGAAGGTATGTCGAGAGAGAGAAGGGAGAGAGAGAGAAGGGAGAAGGAGGGAGAGAGAAGGGAGGGGGAGAGCGGGGAGAGAGAGCGGGGGGGGGGAGAGAGAGCGGGGGGGGGAGAGAGAGGGGGGGGGAGAGGGGGGGGGAAGAGAGAGGGGGGGAGAGAGAGGGGGTAGAGAGAGAGGGGGGGGGGAAGAGAGGGGGTGGGAGGGGGGGAGAGGGGGGAGAGGGGGGGGAGAGGGGGGGGAGAGGGGGGGAGAGGGGGGGAGAGGGGGGGGAGAGGGGGGGGAGAGGGGGGGAGAGGGGGGGGGGAGGGGGAGAGAGAGAGAGGGGGGGGGAGAGACAGAGGGGGGGAGAGACAGAGGGGGGGGAGAGACAGAGGGGGGAAGAGAGAGGGGGGGAGAGAGAGGGGGTAGAGAGAGAGGGGGGGGGGAAGAGAGGGGGTGGGAGGGGGAGAGGGGGGGAGAGGGGGGGGAGAGGGGGGGGAGAGGGGGGGGGAGAGGGGGAGGAGAGGGGGGGAGAGGGGGGGGAGAGAGGGGGGGAGAGGGGGGGAGAGGGGGGGGAGAGGGGGGGGAGAGGGGGGGGAGAGGGGGGGGAGAGGGGGGGGAGAGGGGGGGGGGAGGGGTGGGAGGGGGGAGAGAGAGAGAGGGGGGGGAGAGACAGAGGGGGGGGAGAGACAGAGGGGGGGGAGAGACAGAGGGGGGGGAGAGACAGAGGGGGGAGAAAGAGAGGGGGGGGAAGAGAGGGGGGGGAAAGAGAGGGGGGGGAAAGAGAGGGGGGGGAAAGAGAGGGGGGGGAAAGAGAGGGGGGGGGAAAGAGAGGGGGGGGGAGAGGGGGGGAGAGAGAGGGGGGGAGAGAGAGGGGGGGAGGGGGGGGGGGGAGAGTGGGGGGGAGGGGGGGGAGAGAGGGGGGGGGGAGAGGGGGGTGGAAGAGGGGGGGGGAAGAGGGGGGGGAAGAGGGGGGGGGAAGAGGGGGGGGGGAAGAGGGGGGGGAAGAGGGGGGGGAAAGAGGGGGGGAAGAGGGGGGGGAAGAGGGGGGGGAAGAGGGGGGGGGGAAGAGGGGGGGGGAAGAGGGGGGGGGAAAGAGGGGGGGGAAGAGGGGGGGGGAAGAGGGGGGGGAAGAGGGGGGGGAAGAGGGGGGGGAAGAGGGGGGGGAAGAGGGGGGGGGGGAAGAGGGGGGGGGAAGAGGGGGGGGAAGAGGGGGGGAAGAGGGGGGGGAGAGGGGGGGGAGAGGGGGGGAGAGGGGGGGGAGAGGGGTGGGAGAGGGTGGAGGGGGGAGAGAGAGGGGGGGGGAGAGACAGAGGGGGGGGAGAGACAGAGGGGGGGGAGAGAGGGGGGGGGGAAAGAGAGGGGGGGAGAGAGGGGGAGGAGAGAGAGGGGGGGGAGAGAGAGGGGGGGGAGAGAGAGGGGGGGAGGGGGGGGGGGGAAGAGAGAGGGGGGAGAGAGAGGGGGGGAGAGAGGGGGGAGAGGGGGGTAGAGAGAGAGGGGGGGAGAGAGGGGGGGAGGGGGGGGGAGAGGGGGGGGAGAGGGGGGGGAGAGGGGGGGGGAGAGGGGGGGGGGAGAGGGGGGGAGAGGGGGGGGAGAGGGGGGGGGAGAGGGGGGGGAGAGGGGGGGGAGAGGGGGGGGAGAGGGGGGGGAGAGGGGGGGAGAGGGGGGAGAGGGGAGTGAGAGAGGGGGGGGGGGAGAGACAGAGGGGGGGGAGAGAGAGGGGGGGGGAGAGAGAGGGGGGGGGAGAGAGAGGGGGGGGAGAGAGAGGGGGGGGAAAGAGAGGGGGGAGAAGAGAGGGGGGGGAAGAGAGGGGGGGGAGAGGGGGGGGAGAGAGAGGGGGGGAGAGAGAGGGGGGGAGAGAGGGGGGGGGAGAGAGGGGGGGGGGGGAGAGGGGGGGGGAGAGAGGGGGGGGTGAGAGAGGGGGGGGGAGAGAGGGGGGGGGAGAGAGGGGGGGGGAGAGGGGGGGGAGAGGGGGGGAGAGAGGGGGGGGAGAGAGGGTGGGGAGAGAGGGGGGAAGAGAGAGGGGGTAGAGAGAGGGGGGGAGAGAGAGGGGGTGGGAGAGAGAGGGGGTGGGTGAGTGAGGGGGGGGAGGGTGGGGGGGGGGAGGGGGGGGAGAGTGTGGGGGGGGAGTGTGAGGGGGGGAGGGAGGGGGGGAAGAGTGGGGGAAGAGAGAGGGGGGGAGAGAGAGGGGGTGGGAGAGAGAGGGGGTGGGTGAGAGAGGGGGGGAGGGAGGGGGGGGGAGGAGGGGGGGAGGGGTGGGGGGGGAGGAGGGGGGGGGAGAGAGGGGGGGGAGAGAGGGGGGGGAGTGTGGGGGGGGTGAGAGAGGGGGGGGAGAGAGTGGGGGGGGAGTGAGAGGGGTGGGAGAGAGAGGGGGGGAGAGAGAGGGGGGGGAGAGAGGGGGGGAGAGAGAGGGGGGAGAGAGAGGGGGGGGAGTGAGAGGGGGGGAGAGAGAGGGGGGGAGAGAGAGGGGGGGAGAGGGGGGGGAGAGAGGGGGGGGAGAGTGAGGGGGGGAGAGAGGGGGGGAGAGAGAGGGGGGGAGAGAGGGGGGGGAGAGAGGGGGGAGAGGGGGGGGGAGAGAGGGGGGGAGAGAGGGGGGGGAGAGAGGGGGGTGAGTGGGGGGGGAGAGGGGGGGGAGAGAGGGGGGGAGAGAGGGGGGGAGAGAGGGGGGGGAGAGAGGGGGGGGAGGAGAGGGGGGAGGGAGGGGGGGGGAAGAGGGGGGGGGAGTGAGGGGGGGGAGAGAGGGGAGGAGAGAGAGGGGGGAGAGAGAGGGGGGGGAGAGAGACGGGGGGGAGAGAGAGGGGGGGGAGAGAGGGGGGGAGGGAGGGGGGGAAGAGGGGGGGGAGTGAGGGGGGGGAGAGAGAGGGGAGGGAGAGAGAGGGGGGAGAGAGAGGGGGGGGAGAGAGACGGGGGGGAGAGAGACGGGGGGGAGAGAGACGGGGGGGAGAGAGAGGGGGGGGAGAGAGAGGGGGGGAGAGAGAGGGGGGGGGAGAGGGGGGGGAGAGAGGGGGGGGAGAGAGAGTGGGGGAGAGAGAGTGGGGGAGAGAGAGGGGGGGAGAGAGAGGGGGGGAGAGAGAGGGGGGGAGAGGAGAGGGGGGAGAGAGAGGGGGGGAGAGAGAGGGGGGAGAGAGAGGGGGGGAGAGAGAGGGGGGGAGAGAGAGGGGGGGAGAGAGAGGGGGGGAGAGAGAGGGGGGGAGAGAGGGGGGGAGAGAGAGGGGGGGAGAGAGAGGGGGGGAGAGAGGTGGGAGGGGAGAGAGAGAGGGGGGAGAGAGGGGGGGAGAGAGGAGGGAGGGGGCGGCAGAGGGCAGGGGCGGCAGAGGGCGGGGGCGGCAGAGGGCGGCGGCGGGGGCGGCAGAGGGCGCGCGAGAGAGAGGGGGCGCGCGCGCGCCCCCTCTCTCTCTCGCGCGCGCTCGCCCCCTCTCTCTCTCTCTCGCGCCCCCGCGCCCTCTGCCCCCGCGCCCTCGAGGGGAGAGAGAGAGGGGGGCGCGCGCGAGAGAGAGAGGGGGCGCGCGCGCGCGAGAGAGAGAGGGGGCGCGCGCGCGCGAGAGAGAGAGGGGGCGCGCGCGCGCGAGAGAGAGAGGGGGCCGCGCGCGCGCGAGAGAGAGAGGGGGCGCGCGCGAGAGAGAGAGGGGGCGCGCGCGCGCGCGAGAGAGAGAGGGGGCGCGCGCGCGCGCGCGCGCGAGAGAGAGAGGGGGCGCGCGCGCGCGAGAGAGAGAGAGGGGGCGCGCGCGCGCGCGCGAGAGAGAGGTGGCGCGCGCGCGCGCGCGAGAGAGAGGTGGCGCGCGCGCGCGCACGAGAGAGAGGTGGCGCGCGCGCGCGCGAGAGAGAGAGAGGGGGCGCGCGCGCGAGAGAGAGAGAGGGGGCGCGCGCGCGAGAGAGAGAGAGGGGGCGCGCGCGCGAGAGAGAGAGAGGGGGCGCGCGCGCGAGAGAGAGAGAGGGGGCGGGCGCGTGCGCGAGAGAGAGGGGGCGCGCGCGCGCGCGAGAGAGAGGGGGCGCGCGCGCGCGCGAGAGAGAGGGGGCGCGCGCGCGCGCGAGAGAGAGGGGGCGCGCGCGCGCGCGAGAGAGAGGGGGCGCGCGCCGGCGCGAGAGAGAGAGGGGGCGCGCGCGCGCGCGAGAGAGAGAGGGGGCGCGCGCGCGCGAGAGAGAGAGGGGGCGCGCGCGCGCGAGAGAGAGAGGGGGCACGCGCGCGCGAGAGAGAGAGGGGGCGCGCGCGAGAGAGAGAGGGGGCGCGCGCGAGAGAGAGAGAGAGAGGGGGCGCGCGCGCGCGAGAGAGAGAGAGAGGGGGGCGCGCTGCGCGCGCGAGAGAGAGGGGGCGCGCGCGCGCGAGAGAGAGGGGGCGCGCGCGCGCGAGAGAGGGGGCGCGCGCGCGCGAGAGAGAGGGGGCGCGCGCGCGCGAGAGAGAGAGGGGGCGCGCGCGCGCGAGAGAGAGATGGGGCGCGCGCGCGCGCGCGAGAGAGAGGGGGCGCGCGCGCGCGAGAGAGAGGGGGCGCGCGCGCGCTGCGAGAGAGAGGGGGCGCGCGCGCGCGCGAGAGAGAGAGGGCGCGCGCGCGCGCGAGAGAGAGAGGGCGCGCGCGCGCGCGAGAGAGAGGGGGCGCGCGCGCGCGCGAGAGAGAGGGGGCGCGCGCGCGCGCGAGAGAGAGGGGGCGCGCGCGCGGCGAGAGAGAGGGGGCGCGTGCGCGCGCGAGAGAGAGGGGGCGCGCGCGCGCGCGAGAGAGAGGGGGCGCGCGCGCGCGCGAGAGAGAGGGGGCGCGCGCGCGCGCGAGAGAGAGGGGGCGCGCGCGCGCGCGAGAGAGAGGGGGCGCGCGCGCGCGCGAGAGAGAGGGGGCGCGCGGCGCGCGAGAGAGAGAGGGGGCGCGCGCGCGCGAGAGAGAGAGGGGGCGCGCGCGCGCGAGAGAGAGAGGGGGCGCGCGCGCGCGAGAGAGAGAGGGGGCGCGCGCGCGCGAGAGAGAGAGAGAGGGGGCGCGCGCGCGCGAGAGAGAGGGGGCGCGCGCGCGAGAGAGAGAGGGGGCGCGCGCACGCGAGAGAGAGAGGGGGCGCGCGCACGCGAGAGAGAGAGGGGGCGCGCGCACGCGAGAGAGAGAGGGGGCGCGCGCACGCGAGAGAGAGAGGGGGCGCGCGCACGCGAGAGAGAGAGGGGGCGCGCGCACGCGAGAGAGAGAGGGGGCGCGCGCACGCGAGAGAGAGAGGGGGCGCGCGCGCGCGAGAGAGAGAGGGGGCGCGCGCACGCGAGAGAGAGAGGGGGCGCGCGCAGCGCGAGAGAGAGAGGGGGCGCGCGCGCGCGAGAGAGAGAGGGGGCGCGCTGCGCGCGAGAGAGAGGGGGCGCGCGCGCGAGAGAGAGAGGGGGCGCGCGCGCGAGAGAGAGAGGGGGCGCGCGCGCAGCGAGAGAGAGAGGGGGCGCGCGCACGCGATAGAGAGAGGGGGCGCGCGCACGCGAGAGAGAGAGGGGGCGCGCGCACGCGAGAGAGAGAGGGGGCGCGCGCACGCGAGAGAGAGAGGGGGCGCGCGCACGCGAGAGAGAGAGGGGGCGCGCGCGCGCGAGAGAGAGAGGGGGCGCGCGCGCGCGAGAGAGAGAGGGGGCGCGCGCGCGCGCGAGAGAGAGAGGGGGCGCGCGCGCGCGAGAGAGAGAGGGGGCGCGCGCGCGAGAGAGAGAGGGGGCGCGCGCGCGAGAGAGAGAGAGAGGGGGCGCGCGCGCGAGAGAGAGAGAGGGGGCTGCGCAGCGCGCGAGAGAGAGGGGGGCGCGCGCGCGCGCGAGAGAGGGGGGCGCGCGCGCGCGAGAGAGGGGGCGCGCGCGCGCGCGAGAGAGAGGGGGCGCGCGCGCGCGAGAGAGAGAGGGGGCGCGCGCACGCGAGAGAGAGAGGGGGCGCGCGCACGCGAGAGAGAGAGGGGGCGCGCGCGCGAGAGAGAGAGAGGGGGCGCGCGCGCGCGAGAGAGAGGGGGCGCGCGCGCGCGCGAGAGAGAGGGGGCGCGCGCGCGCGCGAGAGAGGGGGCGCGCGCGCGCGAGAGAGAGGGGGCGCGCGCGCGCGAGAGAGAGAGAGAGAGAGAGAGAGAGCGCGAGAGCGCGCGCGAGAGAGAGAGAGAGAGCGCGAGAGCGCGAGAGAGCGAGAGCGCGAGAGCGCGAGAGAGCGAGAGAGCGAGAGCGCGAGAGAGCGAGAGAGCGAGAGAGCGAGAGAGCGAGAGAGCGAGAGAGCGCGAGAGCGCGAGAGCGCGAGAGAGCGAGAGCGAGAGCGAGAGAGCGAGAGAGAGCGAGAGCGAGAGAGGCGAGAGAGAGCGCGTGCGAGAGAGCGCGCGCGAGAGAGAGCGCGCGAGAGAGAGCGCGCGAGAGAGAGCGCGCGAGAGAGAGCGCGCGCGCGAGAGGGAGAGCGCGCGCGAGAGGGAGAGCGCGCGCGAGAGGGAGAGCGCGCGCGAGAGGGAGAGCGCGCGCGAGAGGGAGAGCGCGCGCAGAGGGAGAGCGCGCGCGAGAGGGAGAGCGCGCGCGAGAGGGAGAGCGCGCGCGAGAGGGAGAGAGCGCGCGAGAGGGAGAGAGCGCGCGCGAGAGGGAGAGAGCGCGCGCGAGAGGGTGAGAGCGCGCGCGAGAGGGAGAGAGCGCGCGCGAGAGGGAGAGAGAGCGCGCGCGAGAGGGAGAGAGCGCGCGCGAGAGGGAGAGAGCGCGCGCGAGAGGGAGAGAGCGCGAGAGAGAGAGAGAGCGAGAGAGAGAGAGCGCGCGAGAGAGAGCGAGAGCGAGAGAGAGAGAGAGAGCGCGCGAGAGAGAGAGGGAGAGAGAGAGAGAGAGCGCGCGCGAGAGAGAGAGAGAGAGGGGGCGCGCGCGCGAGAGAGAGAGAGGGGGCGCGCGCGCGCGCGAGAGAGAGGGGCGCG